>NC_143028.1:70590000-70780000 GCF_057628025.1 Oncorhynchus mykiss
GTTATTTACTGCTGCGCTTTAATTATTTGTTATTCTTATCTCTTACTTTTTGGGGGATTTTCTTAAAACTGCATTGTTGGTTAGGGGCTTCTAAGTAAGCATTTCACTGTAAGGTCTACAACTATTGTAATCGTCACATAAATTATTTTGTCCACCGGTTAGCAACGGGTGTGGCTGAAATGGACAAATCCACTCATTTGGGTGATGTAGTACATGTATAGGACCTATTATTGTACTAAGTTTGTTTCCTCAAGCTCACCTTTTAGCTTTTCCTTATGGCTTTGTCTGCTATTAAATGTTGACGGTTGATCGAAAGGTAAAAAGAGGCTAATGGGTGCCTTTTCTGCAAAGATACAGTGTTTTTACATAGTGAAGATGTTATGTTTTACCACAAAATGCACTGTCAACGTTACGGGCCACCACAAAACGTGCTGAGTCGCTCTCTCGTTCTCCCCACTGCCATTTGATCTCTTACCAGTCACAGCTGTTCTGGTATAAATACACACTGTGCATTACATAACTATTGCTCTGGCAAATACATAGAAAATATCTTTCAGTACTGAATTATGCAATTTATTTAAACACACTCTGTTTGTTTGCAGAACCAAAGTACATTTACATTATAGACTGCAGAGGCTGTCAGCACTTAAGTTGATGGTGTATGTCATGTATATGACTAGTGTACATGTCAGCGATATGATAGGAAGAGTAGGATGAATGATTAATTTCATGTACGTGTAGCTGCTACTCTGCTAACATCTCTTAATGGTTGTGTCCAGAGGATGGATCAAACTATCAAGAACTGCTGCTTGAGATGACCGGGCAGAGAACTGTCCCCAATGTCTTCATCAACAAGACACACGTCGGTGGCTGTGACAAAACAATGAAGGTATGGATTGGCGCAGCAGCTTTCATGAACCACGGATCATTCTCATTTCACTCGTGGTTTTTCATCCTGTCTTGAGATTCAAGCGTATGTCAAACTTAGGCTAAAATCTCAGGTTTTGGCAACAAAGATACCTTTGTGTTATTCATACGTTCCCCTTGCATTTCAACGTGTGGTAAATTATGCCCACCACAGGCTTTAATTTTGGTGCAATATTACGAAAGAGTCTTTGTCTGTTTGCCAGAAACAAGGTTTGAGTGGATCTATTTGGGTCAAGTATGGTTAAGCCAATTTACATCTAAATGCACTACATTTGTCTTTTTACATCAAAATGGCTACTTAAGAACACCCAAACCTAGTCTTCTCTTCCCTCTACACTGAGCTGTAATTTAGCTAATTAAACCATTTTTTTTTGCCTGGTCATGCTTTTCATAAGCTGGCACTTTGACAGCATGACACACTGGTGTATATTTCACTTGAAGCCAGCAACATTCTCCTGATACATTATAATCCTGACAATATCACCACGTGTTCTGTCTCCTACCCTTTTCTAGCAAATGCTGGTTTATTTCTGTCATGTGGCACGGAGAATATCCCTCCGGCATGAATGGTGTCAGCATCGCTGTTGAATGTAGAATACCTTTTTTACATTTTAGTCATGTAGCAGACACTCTTAACTGTAATCGCTCCTATAAGTTGCTCTGGATAAGTGCCTTGCTCAAGGGCACATCGAGCAAATTTTTTCTTCACCTAGTCTGCGCAAGGATTCTAACCAGCAACCTTTTTGTTACTGGCCCAACGTTCTTAACCGCTAGGCTACCTTTCTCCACTCGTAGACATGCACACTTTTCAAGAAGACCCATTTTGGGACCATAAATTAGCATGCTGGTATCCTTACTGTATTTTCACTTGTCTATTTCCCACCAGAAGCAGAAAAATGTTTGTGCCCTTTAAGATTGCTGGGTTAATATTGTTTTCGCCATTGTGTCTGACCACCTGTCGTCCTCTTCTCAGGCCCACAAAGATGGTGTCCTGCAGCAGCTGCTGTGTGGGGAGAATGAGGTATACGACTATGACCTCATCGTCATCGGTGGCGGCTCAGGAGGGCTAGCATGCTCAAAGGTGAGAGCCTCCCAGATAACGCTTTCAAAACCAACCTTACCTCCAGACCTGCACCTTTCTAGTGTAGTATCGAGGCCCATGAAGGAAGGCTGTAAGTTCAGTCCATCATTGGCTCGGTCTGAGGACCTTTCTAGTGTAGTATCGAGGCCCATGAAGGAAGGCTGTAAGTCCAGTCCATCATTGGCTCGGTCTGAGGACGTTTCTAGCTGTACAAGCCATGTGTCCTCTGTCCTTGTTTCCTAAATTCCTCTCAAAGTGCATTGGAGGAGAGGGCCCAAGGTTCCTCCTCTAAAGAGCTTGGAGGTGAAGTTAGGACGGAGGAAGCAAGAACACGATGGCTAGTAATGTTTTCAGACAGCCACGGGGAGGATTTCAGATGGCTCATTATCGCAGCAATAAAACTAAGCATAAAAGCTGAGCTAGTTGACCAGTGGTTGTCTTAATCAAGTTGTCTAAATGGCCGACTGACCTTTTGTGCTTCTCCTGGCATAGGAGGCAGCGTTGCTGGGCAAGAAGGTGATGGTGTTGGACTATGTGGTGCCCACGCCGAAAGGGAACACATGGGGTGTGTAGAGCTTCACGTGTCACACTCTTCAGACATTGAAGAGTTCCGTCGCGCGTGTCAAACATATCCCCTACAGCACACTGCTGCAGGCCCACCGAAGCACAAATCAAAATGGCTTGCAGAATTCTGCTGTTATCAGTAACAACATGTCTGCATATGTCAATGTGGATGAAAATTAAATCTCCAAATGTGTGATTTTGTGTTTCTTTGGCTCGGGACAGGCCTGGGCGGCACATGTGTGAACGTGGGCTGCATCCCCAAGAAGCTGATGCACCAGACAGCCCTGCTAGGGACTTCCATACAGGACGCCCGCAAGTTTGGCTGGGAGTTGCCGGAGGAGACAGGTAACAATTGGGTTGGCGTCTGGGTCAAACGTCAGCAGTTTAGCTTCCAATGTCCATTTTAGTCACTTGGAATGCATGCCCAACACTAGGGACAGGCATGAGTACTCAAACGGACGTCAAAACTCCATCTCTAACCAGCGATAACAAAAACATTTGAAGTACTGTAAAACTATTTGGTGGAGTGTGCTTTGTGGCTTGAAGACAACAGCTGTGTTCCAATACTCATACTAACTGTACTATTTGTGACAAATTGAGTACATAGCATGCTTATTGGTCATAGTATGGATATAGTCAGTATGCCAAAAGTTCACGGATATCATACTACAGGCACCAAAATACCAAAAATATACAAGCAGTGGACACTATTTCCGTGCGTCACAACGTTTTCAGATTTGAATTAAATGGTGGAAAATATTTAGCCGAAGTGGATGCATATCCACTGCTTTAACTAATTATTACAAATGTTAAAATGTTGAGCAATGTAATAAAGTAATGACTTTTCAAATAAGTTACCAATTTCTTAGCTTCGCTATTCTTACAAACCGTACAGCATATCATAACAGCAGTATGTACCTGTATGTTATCTAGCTACCTAACATTAGTTGGCTACTAATACATCGAACTAGGGCTGGGCGATATTCCCAGAATATTATATCACGGTATTTTTTACATTTGGATGGTATTTGACTGTTTTTAGTTTTTGAATAATAAAAGTTGTACATTTGCTTTATGAGTAGTTAGTGATCCCAGGGTGGCAACACACACATTCTAAGTGATTTCAATGAGTCTTTCTTCATTCTGATTGTTTTATACTGTTCAGTTCAACCAAAACAAATTTCAGCACTTCTATAATTTCTGCATTTCTTGCACTCAATTGCAGTGGTGGAAAAAGTACCCTATTGTCATACTTGAGTTAAAGTAATGAATGATACGTTAATAGAAAATTATTCAAGTGAAAGTACCCAGTTAAATACTACTTGAGTAAAAGTCTAAAAGTATTTGGTTTTAAATATACTTAAGTGTCAAAAGTAAATGTACTTGAGTATCAAAAGTGAAAGTATAAATCATTTCAAATTCCTTATGTTAAGCAAAACAGGTGGCACCATTCTTTTTTAATGTACAGATAGCCAGGGGCACACTCCAACACATCATTTACAAACAAATCATTTGTGTTTAGTGAGTCCTCCAGATCAGAGGCAGTAGATGTCAAGAGAACATCCCTGGTCAAGTGCTTGAATTGTACCATTTTCCTGTCCTGCTAAGCATTCAAAATGTAACGAGTGCTTTTAGGTGTCAGAGAAAATGTATGGGGTACAAGGTCCAGTATTTTCTTTAGGAATGTAGTAAAGTAAAAGTTGTCAAAAAGACTAAAGTACAGATACCCCAAAAAGCTTATTAAAAGTACTTTACACCACTGCTCTATTGAGAATGTCCACACTGCCACGTAGGGCTGCACTATATGGGCAAATAATCTAGGACTTATTTTTAACCAAATGTTGCAATTGCGATTTGACTTGCGAATTAGAGCAAAACTGTTGGAATCATGGAAATAGAATGACTGTTCTATGGTTAGAATATAATAGTGCACACTTTGAATACAGTGTTGTTGGAGATGACAACAAATTAAAATGCCAGGTAGGAGTTATTATGACAGGGTAGGAACTAAAGTTTTGATAAGTGTTTCCTAGGGGACCCTGGCTTTGGCCACATTGCATGTTTTCTCTTAGCTACATCAGGTAGCAACAAATTATTGCTTTGCATGTTCCTCTTTGATTTAGAAGATACTGTTGCACAAACAACATGCTGATTTAGGTCTATAACATCACTGGTATTATCAAGCTGTATTAGTTAACTACGCTTGCTCTTACACATTTATTAGCTAGCTAGCTATTAGCATTCGAGGCTAACAATTAGCGTCTCACAAGATTTAGGGCAACTTCCTAAGAAAATACAAACTAGCTGACGCAAGAAACACAAACTAATAGTGTCATTATAGAACACTAGTGGATTTATATTAAGAAGCAAAGTGAAAACAGCATTGTTATCGTCAACATTGTTGCATGTGCTGCATTGACCATGCAGACTGAACGCAAGTGTCTCGTGGTTGGACATCAAATGCCCTCCTTGTCTAGATCTGTGTGGAAAGTGGTGCGGAGAGAGAGAGATGACTCAAGTAGCGAAGTAAACTATAAAAATGTAGATTACACATGACGTATCACATTTAACAAACCAAACATTCAAATACCTGTGTAGAAGGTAAAGTTAAAAACCCAAACCGGTCCCTGCACCAATACCGATATACCTTATTTTATGATATACCGCCCAGCCCTACATCGAACTTGCCAAAATTTTAACTATACGCTATCTGATTATTCCCGTCATTATTAGTTTAGTGGTATAGTCGTGCGTTCTCAATGGACGTTCGGGTGCGTTCGTAAATTCGCTCTGGGTATCTGCTCCGATTTCAGAGCACTCTCGTCCGAGTGTACCAGAGCACAGAATAACAGCTGAATTTATGAACACTCAACACCAGTTGAATATGGCCAGTGACAGTTATCGTTGGCAAAAAAAGGCGTAATTAAATTGCTGCTAGCAGCACAGTTAGTCACCAACGCTCTAGATAACTTAAAAACAGCCTAACCAGCTCTGCTTAGGGCAAGTAAAAATGTCTAATTTGTGTCTTGAAGTATCTAGCCAGTTAGCTTGGGTGCTTGACTGCCGTTGTGAGGTGTGTCCAGTGACACAGCCTGGTAGAGTGAAACGCTCTGAATTTACGAACGCCCAGAGAGCACTCTGGCACTCCAGATGGGATTTTAATAAGACACCCAAAGTCGTAAAATGTCTAACTAGTCATTTGCTATGCTAACAAGAGGTTGCATAGGAACAGCATCAACTTCTGGTAGACAGGGGAAGCGCTAGTATGCTCAACTGAATGGATACCGTTCATTTACAGTATACTAAAATGAACTAAGTGTGTGTGTGTGTATTCAAACACAGCTAAAGTTAATTTGTTTTGACTCTAGTGTTCCATTTGTGCATTTGCAGTCACAACAAAAAATAAACCACGGCAAGCATCACAGTTCACTTCTCACTCCCTCAATTGCGTTAGGACCACTCCCTCTACACGCATGCGGAGTTTGCACACAAGCTCCCATTAGTCCTACAGAAATAAATTCCTATTAAATATGGTGGGCATAAAAAAATGCATTTAGCTGGTGGGATACACAAGCTACATTCCTTGACAAATAACAACAGTTTCCAACAACGAGTTGCAGTTTGGAATAATTTCATCCTGTTTATTTTCCGCTTAGGCTACTTTTCAAACTGCTAGTGTCATTTTTAGAATTGGTTAGCCTGGTCTATAACCCCCTAAACAGGTTCCGCACTGAAAATTTGCAAAACGTGATTTTGATAAGTGTATTTTCCTCAATCATTAAGCCCAGTCTTACTCACCAAACAAACCTGTTGTGGCTGTAATTCATCACCATGCAGTGTTCCATGTGGAATTATTCATCCATTTAGACAGGAAGAATAAACTACATTGTACGTCTGTAGGCATATAGGGAAAGGAAGACCAGATTTTGTTTTGTAACCGTGAAAAAAAATGTATTTCAACGCTCCAAACTAAGCCCCGTTTCATATGATCAGCTTTTGAGAATAACTATTCCAGACGCGCATTACTTCGCACTGGCAACTTTTTCATTCTGAAAAAATATTTGGTTCTATTTTATTCTGCTATATTTAATGTGTTTTTCTATTAACAGTAGAGGCTGCTGAGGGGAGGATGTAATGAAATGGCATGAAACCCATTTGATACCATTCCGCTCCAGCCATCACCACAAGCCTGTCCTCTATTAAAGTGCCATCAACCTCCTTTGTTACTATGTAATAGGTTTGTCTTGACAGTGATAAGGGCTCGGAAAACAAGTGTTTTTATTGACTCAATATACAGTATGAGGCAATAAAGGTTTGTAATCTCTAATGGTTATGATAAATTAGGCATTGTTGTGTACTGTTGGCATAGATAAATGCCCAAATGTTTTTTCTTCCAGTCAGGTCTTCCCTTTGTTCTAAAGTAGATTTATTTTTTCTCCCCCTGTCCTGAATATTTTTATAATGTGAGTACTCGAACAGTCAAATGCCCATCTCTACCCAACACAACCAAAGTAGTAAGGATATTGGGAACAGAGCCACGGCCAGTGCTAGGAATGAAACATGTGAAGGCATAAGTCACTTTCTGATTTAAAAACATTCTTGTTTAAGTCCTCTTCAAGAGCCTGCGGTAACTTAAGGTCATGGAAATGTCAATGTTACATTTTCAGTGACTTTTTCAGTAATGGTAGTAAAGAACTTAAGACTCGTTTGTGTGGTCATTGTTGACTTTGTAATTTTCATCTGGTTCTTAGTGAAGCACAACTGGGAGACAATGAAGACGGCGGTGAACAACTACATTGGCTCGTTGAACTGGGGCTACCGGGTGGCGCTGCGCGACAAGAACGTCAACTACATCAACTCCTACGCTGAGTTCATTGAGTCGCACAAAATCAAGGTGGGTCGGCCCTTTGTGAGTTTACAAGCAGATCTTTGACAACAGTTGTTAATGAATTGACTACCTTTCATTTTCATACGAAATTGACTCTTCCATTCTCATACAGAAGTTACTGCCTTCAATTTGACCCATTTTAGAAGGCAGTCAATTCGGTATGAAAATGGATGGGAACTTTTTAGATGCAAAGCACATGATATATTCTGAAACTGGATAGTAACTTGCTTCATGTTAGTTCCTTGGCTTAACCTAATCAAACAAATCCCAAAGATATTTAATGGCTCTGTACGAACACACTTCACAGCACTTGGTAAAGCAGCTATTATCTCCCATGGGAGATTCTAAACTGCACACCCTTGACTTGACGCATTGATTCTTGTTAACCACACTCAACAGATGAGATGAGTCTAGGTGTTGATTTTAATGGAAATTATTTTGTGTGTACGAGAGAAATAAATCTGTGAAGAATGTTTAACACCGTACTTACCCACTCCACCTACCAGGCGACCAACAAGCGAGGGAAGGAGACCTTCCATACGGCCGCAAAGTTTATCCTGGCGACAGGCGAGAGGCCGCGTTACCTGAGCATCCCTGGAGACAAAGAGTACTGCATCACCAGGTGAGACCCTTCCCTCACAGCACACCGCAGGCATTATTTAACCCACAATCCATTTAGACTGCCGTCCAGCCAGGGGAAAGCCTCATGACGCCATCTATTTTGTGAAGTCCCCCAGTCCCTCCAGCAGCAAAGCACCCCCACAACATGATGCTGCCACCCCCGTGCTTCACGGTTGGGATGGTGTTTTTTTTCTCCCTTTTTCCTCCAAACATAAAGATGGTTATTATGGCCAAACAGTTCTAATTTTGTTTCATCAGACCAGAGGACATTTCTCCAAAAAGTACAATCTTTGTCCCCATGTGCAGTTGCAAACGGTAGTCTGGCTTTTTTATGGCGGTTTTGGAGCAGTGGCTGAGTGCCCTTTCAGGTTATTTTAATATAGGACTTGTTTTACTGTGGATATAGATACTTTTTGCACCTGTTTCCTCCAGCATCTTCACAAGGTCCTTTGCTGTTCTGGGATTGTTCTAGGAGACAGAACTTCTTCCTGAGCGGTATAATGGCTTCATGGTCCCATGGTATTTATACTTGCGTACTATTGTTTGTACAGATGAACGTGGTACCTTCATGCGTTTGGAAATTGCTCCCAAGGATGAACCAGACTTGTGGAGGTCTATAATGTTTTTTTCTGCAGTATTGGCTGATTTCTTTTGATTTTCCCATGATTTCAAGCAAAGAGGCACTGAGTTTGAGGTAGGCCTTGAAATACATCAACAGGTACACCTCCAATTGACTCAAATCATGTAAATTAGCCTATCAGAACCTTCTAAAGTCATGACATAATTTTCTGGAATTTTCCAAGCTCTTTAAAGGCACAGTAAACTTAGTGTATGTAAACTTCTGACCCACTGGAATTGTGATAGTGAAATTATCTGTCTGTAAACAATTGCTAGAAAAATTACTTGTGTCATGCACAAAGTAGATGTTTTAACCGACTTGCCAAAACTATAGTTTGTTAACAAGAAATTTGTGAAGTGGTTGAAAAACGAGTTTTGATGACTCCAACCTAAGTGTATGTAAACTTCCCACTTCAACTATATATATATATATATATATATATATATATATATATATATATATATATATATATATATATCTACACGACCATACTCACTCACTTTTCTAATTTCCACCACATTAAGCCTTGTACCTCAGCATACTCATTTAGTAAGGCTATAATCTCCCACTGGTCTAAACACAGGATTTCCAGATTACCCTCTGCTGCTGTAGACTGGTGTGTTGTTGTAGGAACAGACACTGATAGAACCTGCTTTAAATGGTACAGAGATGGCTATGTCTAATGGTTGTATTGTGACCTATAGCTGTCCCTGGCAACAACAACAAAAATCTTGGTTGACCAAGAGGCGTCAAAAGAACAGATAAATCTATTGGTTGACATTTTTAAACGTGTATTTTTCTGTATATAAACACATCCGATGTGCTTTAATCAAATTAACTATCTGCACTGAGCTTGTCTGATGCTGTTTTGATGAAATTAAGACACATGACTAGAGGGAATGGCCTGGCTCAGACTTGCTGTGTTAAAAAGAAAATGACAGAAAGTGACTGACTAGCACCTGTTGTCTCCCTGTCCTCCCTGCTGCAGCGACCATCACAGAACATTAACAGTTTATCGCACTGTCTGTGTTGCTGAAGCTGCAACATAATAAAAAAGGAAATACAATTATTAGTCACGTGCCGAAAACAACAGGTAGACCTTACAGTGAAATGCTTACTTACGAGCCCCTAATCAACAGTGCAATTTAAAAAAATAAATATGGTTAAGAATGAGAATTAAAAGTAACAAGTAATTAAAGAGCAGCAGTGAAATAACAATAGTGAGACTATATGCAGGGGGTACCGGTACAGAGTCGATGTGCGGGGGCACCGGTTAGTTGAGGTAATATGTACATGTAGGTAGAGTTATTAAAGTGACTGCATAGATGATCACAGAGTAGCAGTGGTGTAAAAGAAGGGAGGGGCGCTGTAAATAGTCTGGGTAGCCATTTGATTAGGAGTTCAGGAGTCTTATGGCTTGGGGGTAGAAGCTGTTTAGAAGCCTCTTGGACCTAGACTTGACTCTCCGGGTACCGCTTGCCGTGCTATAGCAGAGAGAACAGTCTATATGACTTGGTTGGCTGGAGTCTTTGACAATTTTTAGAGCCTTCCTCTGACACTGCCTGGTATAGAGGTCCTGGATGGCAGGAAGCTTGGCCCCAGTGATGTACTGGGCCGTTCACACTATCCTCTGTAGTGCCTTGCAGTTGGAGGCCAAGCAGTTGCCATACCAGGCAGTGATGCAACCATTCAGGATGCTCTCAATGGTGCAGCTGTAGAACCTTTTGAGGATCTGTGGACCCACGCCATATCTTTTCAGTCTCCTGAGGGAAAATGGGTTTTGTCGTGCCCTTTTAACGACTATCTTGGTGTGCTTGGGCCATGTTAGTTTGTTGGTGATGTGGAAACCAAGGAACTTGGCATTCTCAACCTGCTCCACTGCAGGCCCGTCTATGTGAATGGGGGTGTGCTCGGTCCTCTTTTTCCTGGAGTCCACAAGCATCTCCCTATAGGCTCTTGTCGGTGATCAGGCCTACCACTGTTGTGTCATCTGTAAACTTAATGATGGTGTTTGATTCGTGCCTGGCCGTGCAGTCATGAGTAAACAGGGAGTACAGGAGGGGACTGAGCACGCACCCCTGAGAGGCCCGTATGTTTAGGATCAGAGTGGCGGATGTGTTACCTACTCTTACCACCTGGGGGCGGCCTGTCAGGAAGTCAGTTGCAGAGGGAGGTGTTTAGTCCCAGGGTCCTTAGCTTAGTGATGAGCTTCGAGGGCACTATGGTGTTGAACGCTGAGCTGTAGTCAATGAATAGTATTCTCACATAGGTGTTCCTTTTGTCCAGGTGGGAGTGCATCATCTGTGGATCTGTTGGGGCGGTATGCAAATTGGAGTGGGTCTAGGGTTTCTGGGAAAATGGTGAAGCACTTCATGGCTACAGATGTGAGCGCTACGGGTCGGTAGTCATTTAGGCAGGTACCTTAATGTTCTTGGGCACAGGCACTATGGTGGTCTGCTTGAAACATGTTTGTATTAGACTCAGACAGGTAGAGGTTGAAAATGTCAGTGAAGACACTTGCCAGTTGGTCAGCGCATGCTCGCAGTATACATCCTGGTAATCCATCTGGCCCTGCGGCCTTGTGAATGTTGACTTGTTTAAAGATCTTACTCACATTGGCTGCGGAGAGCGTGATCACACTTCCGGAACAGCCATTTCTGACTGAAAATTTGTTACCAAAATTTGTTTAGGCAAAACCTTCCCTATTCCCTCAACACTTGTTCTCTTTACGTGACACGTATGTGTCGCATGCACGTGACCAATAGGGCCTGACCTATAGCATGTCATAATTACATCAATAAATTGGTTATTACAAACCCTTAACACTAACGTGTGACAGCAAAATGGAGAGGACGTGACAAACTCGAAACGGGGGAATGTTTACTGGTTGCTCATGAGGTAAAGAGGAAGTTAGATGTGTGGAATAAATTTGACTAATTGTGGAAAATACTTGAGATCAAGAAAAAGGTAAGGAGCCAGCACTGTGTGCATATTATGTCTCTGCCAAACAGGTTCATGTTTTTCTGATCGTTTGGAACAATGTAAACCACACTAAGTGTTTAGGCCTATTTATTGTTTACGCTAATTATTCAATGGTCACTTTATTTTAAAACTAAAATACTTGATTGCATTTCAAGTCATGAATCATTCATACTGTGATGTCATGAACAAATTAATGATTGATGGATACAGTATTTAGGCTACTGTAAGTATTGAAATATTAGGCCTCAGTAAGTTACAGCATTCAGACTAAACGGGATGTGCTCTTAGGCCTACAGCTCAATGGTGGTTATACAAGGCTGCTGTGTTTTTCCGATGTGGTTGCGTGAGGCTTGGTGCTCACGGAATCAGTAGGCTATTAAACAAACACTCAAACAGAATCAGGATGTGGCTTATTTCGGTAGATGTATATGGATGATTTATAAAGCCAGGCACATTTGAATAGTTAGGCTATTGATTTATAGATCCAATTGAATTGGTTTCCTCTCTTCTCACTTTTCTTAGAGAATTTAAGGCAATGGATGTTTTCTCGTCAATTAACTCCACTGTCTCCGCCGCCAAATTTTTTTTCAACACCAATATGCTGGTTAACTTTGCTATTGTGCACATAGCAACATGGTCTAGGAAATGGCGCCAATTCAACAGTGCACGGATGTGTTTCAGAACCGTGGACAGCGACCGCTTTCCAACGTGGGAGAAGGCGCATTTGTTATAAAATAATAGAATTTATTTGTGTTGCATAATATAACATATACAATTTCAAAAGCGCGTCTTAGTGATGGATTGTGCCATCCCCATGTCCTCCGCAATGGATTAGTCCATTCAGACAGGTGCCAATCAGGTCTTATACACCATGATTCTTTTCTTTTTTTTTGCTACTGCTCGACTAAAGAAATCTTGGTCGACCAACAGCCTATCGACCAGTTGACTAAATGGGGTCAGCCCTAATTGTGACTGAATAACTAAATTCTCAGATTACATACTTATCTACTGGTCTCATAAAGACCCCGGCTCATTTCAGACTACATAACCAGTCTTTCTGTGTATTGTTTGGGAGATTAACTGTTGACATTTTTAAGAATATAACTTTGTTTAGTGAATCAATCTGACGTTCAAGTATTTCACATGCTTATTGCAGAAAGAATGGGTGAATTTTGGCATTGATACATCTAAGATTTATCTATGATTATCTATGGTTTTAACGGAGGTGCACTCTACTCTGGCTGCTCTTCCTGTGTGTGTCCATTCTTTTTACGCAGCGACGACCTGTTCTCTCTGCCCCACTGCCCTGGCAAGACCCTGGTGATCGGGGCGTCCTACGTGGCGCTGGAGTGCGGGGGTTTTCTGGCGGGCCTGGGCCTGGATGTGACAGTCATGGTACGCTCCATCCTCCTGAGGGGCTTCGACCAGGAAATGGCCAATCGTGCCGGCAAGCACATGGAGGAACATGGCGTAAAGTTCCTCCGGAAGTACGTCCCCGTCAAGGTGCGTCAACGTGACTTATCTACTACCAGACCTGGGTTAAAATCTTTTTTGAAATCTTTAGTTTAGCTTTTGGCTGCCTGAAATCCCAGGTGGGTAGTAGATATTGGTTCCATTGCAACAGGTAAACTCAATGAAGTACAGCTAGTATTTAAAATAATTTAAAATAGTGTTTAAACCCAGATCTGTGTACAATAACCTTGTCTTTCCTCAGCTGTAATGACTTGGACATGCCTGGTACTAAATTGCTCTGTCATCAGGGAAGTTGTGTAATATTTTGCTCTCTATCTAAAGGGTTGTCATCAGTTTAAGTTTAACTTTGATGGCTGTTAGCCTGTATGGGCAAACTGAAATAAAAACCACTTGCTCTTTCAGAAAAAGATGCCTTCAGTTCACCTGGCCCTGGCCATTGTAACATTAAAGACATTTTGTAACTAGATATAAAATAAAGTGTGTGTGTGTACACACGCCAGGTGGAGGAGCTGGAGGCAGGTACTCCTGGGAGGCTGAAGGTGACAGCCAAGAGCACGGAGGGAGACGAGACCATCGAGGGAGAGTACAACACTGTACGTAGCCATCACCGTAATGCTCAATATCCGATATAGATTAGGAATCCCAAAGTAAATCTAGCACTTATGACTGAAACTAAGAGTTAAATCTGAAAATATACTACTTAAAAATGTTGCATTAGGAATTAACTCTGCAAGGTTGTCCATCTTAGAGCATTTGTTAAAACAAAAAAAAATGTTTTGTCAGTTAAATTGAATAATTCCTGCCTTGTTTTAATGACATGCTGGAGAAATGTCCTGTTAACCAGGTGACTTCCTTCTCCTCACTCAGGTGTTGATAGCCGTGGGGCGCGACGCCTGTACAGGAAAGATCGGCCTGGATCAAGCCGGGGTCAAAGTCAACCCCAAGTAAGTTTCCTTCCTTATTTTCTCTCACTTAGTTCATTCATCTACCGATTCGCTCTTTTGTTTTCTCTCCCTTAGTTCATTCATCCACCGATTCGCTCTTTTGTTTTCTCTCACTTAGTTCATTCATCCACCGATTCGCTCTTTTGTTTTCTCTCACTTAGTTCATTCATCCACCGATTCGCTCTTTTGTTTTCTCTCACTTAGTTCATTCATCCACCGATTCGCTCTTTTGTTTTCTCTCACTTAGTTCATTCATCTACCGATTCACTCTTTTGTTTTCTCTCCCTTAGTTCATTCATCCACCGATTCGCTCTTTTGTTTTCTCTCACTTAGTTCATTCATCCACCGATTCGCTCTTTTGTTTTCTCTCACTTAGTTCATTCATCCACCGATTCGCTCTTTTGTTTTCTCTCACTTAGTTCATTCATCTACCGATTCACTCTTTTGTTTTCTCTCCCTTAGTTCATTCATCCACCGATTCACTCTTTTGTTTTCTCTCACTTAGTTCATTCATCCACCGATTCGCTCTTTTGTTTTCTCTCACTTAGTTCATTCATCCACCGATTCACTCTTGCAGCCGTCACCAAGGAGATGTAGACAAGGTGCTGTGTGTGCCTGTACCTTTAAGACTCCAGTCATGGTGATTCAGCACTATTGCCACCCCTGAGAGAGGGGGGGGGGGAGAGAGAGAGAGAACTGTCACTGTTGGGATTTTTGTGCTTCATTAGTTTACTCCCATTAGGGGAGGGGTGGTAGGGTTAGGGGAAAATAATATAGGAAAATGCATTGAATTTCTATGTATGGGAATTGGTAATGGTGCATACAATTACATTGATAGAAGCCACAATCTATATGCAATATTACATCTGATCCACCCCTAAAGAAAAATAATAATACAAATGTGTTTTTGTGCTTTGTAATTAGAGAAACTCCCTTGTGCTTGGGTGGCAAATAGCCTAGCGGTTAAGAACATTGGGCCACTAACCGAAAAGTCACTGGTTCAAATCCCTGAGCCAACTAGGTGAAACTCTGTCTGTGCCCATAAGCAAGGCACTTAACTCTAATTGCTCTGGTAAGTCACTCTGGATAAGAGCGTCTGCTAAATTACTAAAATGTAAAATGCTGTAACATTAGGAAACAACGGTATCTTAAAAACCTTGGGCTTCTTCACAATCATATAAACTGGATTGAGGATGATGTGTTTTTCATGTTCCTAACATGGTGTTTGGTTATGCCATAAAGTGCTTTAGGCCGTAGTGATAAGGCAATCGCCAGGTTTAGGAGTGACTGCACCTCGGAGTCAGCCATGTGACTGGGATCCTAGCAGCATTTTAACACTGGGCTGACTGACACACGGCTAAAGGGCCACCGGGGTTGCACTACGTGTCGTTGACGGGGTTGCACTAAGCGTCGTTGACGGGGTTGCACTAAGCGTCGTTGACGGGGTTGCACTAAGCGTCGTTGACGGGGTTGCGCTACGCGTCGTTGACGGGGTTGTGCTACGCGTCGTTGACGGGGTTGTGCTACGTGTCGTTGACGGGGTTGTGCTACGTGTCGTTGACGGGGTTGCGCCACGCGTCGTTGACGGGGTTGCGCTACGCGTCGTTGACGGGGTTGTGCTACGCGTCGTTGACGGGGTTGCGCTACGCGTCGTTGACGGGGTTGCGCTACGCGTCGTTGACGGGGTTGCGCTACGCGTCGTTGACGGGGTTGCGCTACGCGTCGTTGACGGGGTTGCACTACGTGTCGTTGACGGGGTTGCGCTACGCGTCGTTGACGGGGTTGCACTACGTGTCGTTGACGGGGTTGCACTACGTGTCGTTGACGGGGTTGCGCTACGTGTCGTTGACGGGGTTGCGCTACGTGTCGTTGACGGGGTTGCGCTACGTGTCGTTGACGGGGTTGCGCTACGCGTCGTTGACGGGGTTGCGCTACGCGTCGTTGACGGGGTTGCGCTACGCGTCGTTGACGGGGTTGCGCTACGCGTCGTTGACGGGGTTGCGCTACGTGTCGTTGACGGGGTTGCGCTACGTGTCGTTGACGGGGTTGTGCTACGTGTCGTTGACGGGGTTGTGCTACGTGTCGTTGACGGGGTTGTGCTACGTGTCGTTGACGGGGTTGTGCTACGTGTCGTTGACGGGGTTGCGCTACGTGTCGTTGACGGGGTTGCGCTACGTGTCGTTGACGGGGTTGTGCTACGTGTCGTTGACGGGGTTGCGCTACGTATCGTTGACGGGGTTGCGCTACGTGTCGTTGACGGGGTTGTGCTACGCGTCGTTGACGGGGTTGCGCTACGCGTCGTTGACGGGGTTGCGCTACGTGTCGTTGACGGGGTTGTGCTACGTGTCGTTGACGGGGTTGTGCTACGTGTCGTTGACGGGGTTGCGCTACGTGTCGTTGACGGGGTTGCGCTACGTGTCGTTGACGGGGTTGTGCTACGCGTCGTTGACGGGGTTGTGCTACGCGTCGTTGACGGGGTTGTGCTACGTGTCGTTGACGGGGTTGTGCTACGTGTCGTTGACGGGGTTGCGCCACGCGTCGTTGACGGGGTTGCGCTACGTGTCGTTGACGGGGTTGCGCTACGTGTCGTTGACGGGGTTGCGCCACGCGTCGTTGACGGGGTTGCGCCACGCGTCGTTGACGGGGTTGCGCCACGCGTCGTTGACGGGGTTGCGCCACGCGTCGTTGACGGGGTTGCGCCACGCGTCGTTGACGGGGTTGCGCCACGCGTCGTTGACGGGGTTGCGCCACGCGTCGTTGACGGGGTTGCGCCACGCGTCGTTGACGGGGTTGCGCCACGCGTCGTTGACGGGGTTGCGCCACGCGTCGTTGACGGGGTTGCGCCACGCGTCGTTGACGGGGTTGCGCCACGCGTCGTTGACGGGGTTGCGCCACGCGTCGTTGACGGGGTTGCGCCACGCGTCGTTGACGGGGTTGCGCCACGCGTCGTTGACGGGGTTGTGCTACGTGTCGTTGACGGGGTTGCGCTACGCGTCGTTGACGGGGTTGCGCTACGTGTCGTTGACGGGGTTGCGCCACGCGTCGTTGACGGGGTTGCGCCACGCGTCGTTGACGGGGTTGTGCTACGTGTCGTTGACGGGGTTGCGCTACGCGTCGTTGACGGGGTTGCGCTACGTGTCGTTGACGGGGTTGCGCCACGCGTCGTTGACGGGGTTGCGCTACGCGTCGTTGACGGGGTTGCGCTACGCGTCGTTGACGGGGTTGCGCTACGCGTCGTTGACGGGGTTGCGCTAAGCGTCGTTGACGGGGTTGTGCTACGTGTCGTTGACGGGGTTGCGCTACGCGTCGTTGACGGGGTTGTGCTACGTGTCGTTGACGGGGTTGCGCTACGCGTCGTTGACGGGGTTGTGCTACGCGTCGTTGACGGGGTTGTGCTACGTGTCGTTGACGGGGTTGCGCTACGTGTCGTTGACGGGGTTGCGCTACGTGTCGTTGACGGGGTTGCGCTACGTGTCGTTGACGGGGTTGCGCTACGCGTCGTTGACGGGGTTGCGCTACGCGTCGTTGACGGGGTTGCGCTACGTGTCGTTGACGGGGTTGCGCCACGCGTCGTTGACGGGGTTGCGCTACGCGTTGTGTAGGAGGGATTATTGACAAAAAAGCGAAATGTCTAATGAATAACAGAGAAATGACTTGTTTTTAATGTGACTTGAGAAGTTGTTCATTGTGGTATAGTATTCTCTTGTATAGACGCACACACACATTCTGTCCAAACACACTCTAGACCTGGTCGGAGTTGTTTCGCATGGTCAGATATCAGATTATGCAAATACAATGGCACACCAGTTTTTCCAGGATCAAAACGGGGTTTAGGTGGTGGGCGTGATGTGGGCATAGCCCATTTTGCCATGGGGCTTAGAACATATGCATTTTTAAAGTTAACCTCATTCAATTCTACACATTTGCCATGGTTTGTCTTGTTCTTATAGTATCTGAATGAATTTCAGATTCTCCCTGACTGTTTCGTTATATATTTTGGTGATTGTTGTTGTAATATATATATGTCTCTTTACATGGGGATCTAAAATTAGTCAGATGGGAGTCGCCAGTCATGTTCCCCTCGCTAAGCTTCCACTCTTTCTCTGCCTTCCCCAGGAATGGTAAGATCCCGGTGAACGACGAGGAGCAGACCAACGTGCCGCACATCTACGCCATCGGAGACATCCTGGAGGGCAAGTGGGAGCTGACGCCCGTGGCTATCCAGGCTGGCAAGCTGCTGGCACGCCGTCTGTACGCGGGTGCCTCGCTCAAGGTAACTGTCAGACAGCGGGCCTTCAATTTAACCCCTAGGAGTTGCCTTTTCTATTGCTAGACCATAGCAGATTGACAGTGTGACCCTCCGGCAGTACTATCTCTGTGCCTCTGCTTTGAGGAGATTCGCTTGTTTCTTTCAGAAGAAAATACGGATGTTGGCCCTCGTTGGTGTTATGTGGTGGGGTCTTTGCGCCCCACCTAAAATGTGTAAACTAGAAGAAACCATGTACAGATTTTCCCTAGCTTCTATCATACAGTAGGGTATTTTGCCTGGTGAACCTCTGATGTGACACCACCTGGTACAGACAGTAAATTGTTATTAATTGCGGTTGAATTTTGTGTGCAGTGTGACTACGTGAATGTTCCCACCACGGTGTTCACCCCTCTGGAGTATGGTGCCTGTGGGCTGTCTGAGGAGAAAGCTATGGAGCTGTACGGCCAAGACAACCTGGAGGTAGCTACTGACGCAACACACGCTCCACTTCCAGCCTAGTGGTAACCTGGCCAAAAATGAACACCCTGACAAATATGGTGTAGATTTTGGCATTTGTGAGTAAGAATGTCTAATTCACCGTCCACGTTGGTCACACTCGGGACTCTACAATGGGAGTATTTCATAAAAATAGTCTAAAAATTCAAGTATGGCCAAATGTGAGTTGTGATTTTATAGCAAAATAAATGCTGCAGTAGATGTTGTCGAAGTATTTCTGCCGTTTTGTTTCATATTTGGTCATGCACAAAGAAATAAGAATCCTAACATTATAGCTATCCCTTTTTGTGCAGCAACACTGGGGGCTTGTGCACGCAATAAATATTTGTTTTTAGGAGCAATGCGCATTAAAGTTGGTCTAATTTACTGAAATGTACTGAATTGAGACTTTCCTTGTTTCTTGGCTATTTATACTGAACAAAAAATATCAACACAACATGTAACAATTTTAAAGATCTTACTGACTTAGTTCATACAAGGAAATCACTAAGCCCTAAATTTGTTTTGTGAAATCCATAGATTAGGGCCTAACTGGGCAGGGATGGAGCCATGGGTGGGCCTTGGAGGGCATAGGCCCACCCACTGGGGATCCAGGCCCAGCCAATCACAATGAGTTTAACCCCACAAGGGCTTTATTACAGACAGAGATACTCTGTTTCATCAGCTGTCCGGGTAGCTGGTTGCACGTTGTGAGGCTGGTTGGACAACTGCCAAATTCTCCAAAATGATATTGGAGGTGGCTTATGGTAGAGAAATAAATTAACATTCAATTATCTGGCACGCTCTCAACTTGAGACGTGTGGCAAAACTGCACATTTAGTGGTTTACATTTTTTGTCCCCAGCACAAGGTGCACCTGTGTAATGACCATGCTGTTTAATCAGCTTCTTGATATGCCACACCTGTCAGGTGGATGGGTTATCTTGGGAAAGGAGAAATGCTCACTCACACGGATGTCAACAAACTTGTGCCCAAAGCTTGAGAAATAAGCTTTGGAAAATTTGATGGGATCTTTTATTTCATCATGAAACGTGGGACCAACACTTTTACATGCTGCGTTTTTATATTTTTGTTCGGTATACATTATATACGCTACATTGTTTTTCAATGTTTGAGTTTGCTTCTACTGCTAGCAAAGAGACATCAATTGGCCCCTGCTATTGAGATTCCTCACAGGCACACATGACTATTGGCCCCGTTACCTAGGTAAGCTTAAAGGGGCAGCTGCGTTTTTGTCTCTGATATTTTGGTTAAAAGACAGGTCACATAAAATTGAGTTGAGCAATATACCACATTATCTTACTAGTAATACATTTCTTGTTTTTGACATGCTTAGTAATCTTTCTATCTTTAAAAAATAATGTAAAACAAATAATGTAATTATGGAAACACAAAATTGGCTGGTTAAAATAATCTTGAGTGACTGGTAGATTTAAAAAAAAATATATATATATATATAATCTACCTGCCACTGTGGCTGGTAGCCAAGGTTAGTTTTAGGCGCCGATTGGTGCTTCAGCCACATCACACACACTCGCAGCCCACTGGCACTGAATAATACATATTGGATCGATATCAACTGACATTTTGGCTCTGCTCTAGCATACCAGTTGAAATGTGGACACTGGAACAAAGCCTTTGACACACCAGCTAAAATGGCTAGCTATTAGACAGTGGAAAACCAGAGTTCTGGTTCTGTGTTCACTTATGATTTCTACCATTTCTTTCAACTTTTCTAACTGATACTTAACACAATTTTTTTCTCCCTTATTAATAAAATGCATGTTATTCTTCCATTACGGTATGTGCATTTAATGTCCTTGTTAACTGTGTAGGTGTACCACAGTCTCTTCTGGCCTCTGGAGTTCACCGTCCCCAGCAGGGACAACAACAAGTGCTACTCAAAGATCATCTGTAATAAATTGGACAATGTAAGAACACCCTCTTTCCAAACTTACCTGACTACCTGTTTTAATTCATAGATACAGCAATTATCGTCACCTATTTCGCCGTATAGAGTTCAGACTTTCTCACATTGAAAACAAAGGATGTCTGGAAGCCAGACAAATGACACTCATTGTAAATGAGAACTTGTTCTCAACTGGCCTACCTAGTGAAATAAAGGTGAAATAAATAAAACTGGGAACAAAAGGCTTCCACCCTGACAATGCGAACCCATTGTCACTTGTTTCTGAAAGCTATTCTAGAATAGCTGACACGTATGTGAAATTCAACATGTTGAAGACGAACACAAGTTCCTCCATGCAGGGTCTGGCTAACATAACAAAATAGATCAAGTGTATCGGTAATGTACTATCAGACCCTGTAACACCCTTCTCTGTCTTCCTGCAGGACCGTGTGATCGGGTTCCATTACTTGGGGCCCAATGCGGGAGAGGTAACGCAGGGCTACGGTGTGGCCATGAAATGTGGCCTGACCAAAGAGCAGCTGGACAACACCGTTGGCATACACCCCACATGCGCTGAGGTAAGACTGATCCCAGACCAGCTGCAGGCCGCATTTCATATATATATATTTATTAGTGGCAGGTATAGTAAGTCCCTCCACAGTGCAAAAAAGTGGTTTCATACTCAGTTAACCCAGTGAGCCCCCAGGCCCATGTTTCCCAGTGTTAACAACATGCATTGTAGATTATAATAAGAAGATAATATTATATTGCATTGTGTTACACCCTCTAAATTAATTTCACAGATTTCTTGGCCAAAGTCCGTTTAATCTTGTAGTACTTTTTTAAAAATAACACAATCTATATTATATATGTATATATATATATATATATATATCCTGCAGTACTTTGTCCGCGGACCCCACTTTGAGAACCCCTGTCATAGGTAACTACGTAATGTTCAAGGCTAATGACATCAGTATTTTGTTGCAAGCGCACCCTCTATCCATCTCTATGGTTTGAGCTTGGCTCTGACCATTTAAAAACAATTATTGCGAACAAGTCGTGCCACCTCGCTATGATGCAGATCTCAACAGTCTTTCTGCTTCTTTTCTTCCAGATCTTCACCACCATGGAGGTGACCAAGAGCTCAGGCGGTGACATCACCCAGACGGGCTGCTGAGGTTAAACCCTGCTTGTTTAACGGGCTGTCCTGTTCTCCATCTTAGATCTCTCACCTCGTAGCTCTGCGCCAACCTGGCCCCCTCAAATTCTATACCCAAGACCAATCGCTTCTCAGGAAAAACCAATAAGGTGATCAGAAACGGGGGGGGGGGGGGGGGGGGGGGGGGGAAGAGTCTGAACGGATGAAACCACACATTTAGAAATAAGGGTGGGGAAACAGTGGGTCAGTATAATACTGTCTGAAAGATTGAGCCAATAAATGCTCTGAGAGGGCCTGTAGTGTGGACATAAAAGACATATGAGGTGATTAACTATCTAAGGGACAGCCTGCTAGATAGCGGGGTTACACTGCTGCTTTCACAATGCACCCTGTGTGTGTCTTCCTCAGAGGTGCACCACCCCTCTCTAGGGATGGGTGAGTGCTGTTTGACGTGCTGGCCCTTAACCCAATCACTGTGGTGGGCTAGAACTGATGTCCCTCTGTCCAAAGACACCAGGGGTGAACCGAACCCTTCGTCCAAACTTAAACACACACACACACACACACACATCTACACACACATGCGTATAATGACTCCTGTAGTATGTTAACAGCTGAATGGATACAATAATTATCTGATCCAGTGTGGTGGAAATGGCTGATCATTTTTACTCGGTGGAAGTTAACTACTATGTCCTAAGATGTGTTTATTTTCTTATCTGGCAAGCCATCAACATTCCAGGCATTATTTCTCATCAGAAGTGTGTATTGTCCGATATCTCAGAAATGGAAAATTGAAATCAAGTTTAATGTGGGGCAATGGATTTTTTAAATATCAGTATTTCTCATGGTGTCGAACTTGCCGTTTCTCCACATCGGGATCGTCGACTTTAGATTTAAAGGCAACTCCCAGTTCCAACTTCTACCAAACTGTTAACCAAAAAGGTGCATGTAGGAGAAGTCAAAAGAAAGAACCTCTGAACCATCATTCAAATCTCTGTCCTGCTTCAGAAAACACTGTTAGTAATTCCAATGACTGAATACATAAAACATTAATTGTAGTGATTTATTGTATATATTTGACACACGCACACACACTTTAAAAGTTTTCAGTGGATAATGAAATAAATGCTTCTTTTGTATCAGTTTGATCTTGCTGTTTTGTTTGCCTCTGCGTTGTGTATGTAAAATGTATCCAATCTGGTAGAGGACAGTATTTAAGAGTTATTTTCTGCCTACTGTTGAGCAGTGACACCGGTCAAAATGAATAAATGACTGCTTCACTGGTATCACCGTTGTTCTAGATCACTTTGATTAAAGTCTTGAAAGACAATGTCAACATGCAAACTATCGTCTTGACTCTTTTGTTTGTGTCAGTGAAATTTAAGATGTTACTTTTATTTTCACTTCTATCATGAAACGACCTGTTCCGTGTGGTTGCCTAGTGGGTTTAGTGGTTGATGGGGTAATCTTGTGCATGTGAGAAGGGCATGTCCGGTTTACAGGAAAGTACCTAAGGAAATATCGGGTGTTTGGGCGTTCCTTAGCAACTTTAGTTTCCTGAGATAAGATCAGAGTTCATAACCGGGAATCGGGTGTGTAAAAAGTCTTATCAGTGTGCTATGACGTTTCCTCCTTACTGGAAAGGACCAGCAATGTGGCTTCCACTCAGACCAGGTTTGTCCTGGTACAAACAGATCTGTGACTAGACTATCAGCATTTCATTACTTGCATATCATAAACCATTGGGAGGGGGAAATGTGTATATTGTCCCAATTGTCCTTCAACCTGTATTCTTGAACTTGTACATTTCAGAAATTATATTATATTGAAACATTTGAACTGAGGTATATCTTTAGGAAAACCAATATTCTGTGTGCTGAGAACTGTTTTTCAGTACAAGGTGGGTGTGTGGTTTTCATAGTGATGAGATTATTTTAATATTATTTTAATTCGTCGTCCACAGTCGATCAAACCACGTTGAAGTGGGCTCCCATTCATTTCCCTATATATCAGACAAGGATGTTTTGAAATGTATAATGGGGTATTTCCGTTCAGATTTGTGTATCAATTGCTATGGCCTATTCATCCAGTTAGTGGCGGTCATGATCAAAAGAGCCTGGACTGGTGTGAAGCTTTTGTTGGGTTTAGTGGTTCTGTCTTTCGCTTGGGTGTGTAAACGGTGTCACCTGCACATGCTGCCATGGCAACTCTGGTCTATGCATTTTAATTAGCTTTATAGTCCCTCAGTTGAATTGAAAAGCACTCTACCGGAGATGTGATTCAATTATTTTGTCTGTTTATCATTGAGAGCTTTTCAAACAAACAGAGCTCCATCCCTGTTAATCAACGTGTTCCCAGAGTTTATTTAAGGTGGAGTAATTCATGTCAGTTACTAGAAATCTGTGGCAACATACCTGAATAGTCCAAAGGGGTTGAATACATTTGTAAGTAAACTTTTGTAGTCCTGTTCTATATTTTTGAGATTAGGGCCCATAATTATAAAGAACAAGGCCTTTTCTTCTCACTGAGAATGAAGTTGTCAAGGATTGCAAACAAAGACCCCAAAACCACTTAACATTTGGTCTCCTATCGATTTTCTCCCATACCTTTATGGTACAGAAGGAAATGTAGCCAAGGCGGGCTAGATAAAGTGACCACGAACTTTACGTGCTCTGTGATTGTTACCAGAAAACAGCCAACAACTTCTGTGACTCACAATGACAAGCCCTAACCCCCTCTGTTGTAACGGAGTCTTGTGTTGAAACATGTTCGACTATAAGTACAGGTTTTTGTTCATCTTAGACTCAAACAATCATCAGTCATTAACCTGATTACATTCAATGGACATATACAGTATGCTTAGTACTTTGCATTGAAAACTGAACAGGTAATGCCGTTTGGTTTATTACAAGTCGAACTAAATGTTTTTAGACTTCCTTGAGACTTCCGACTCATCCTGCATCAGTGACTCAGGAACTAAACTCAGCAAAAAAAGAAACGTCCCTTTTTCAGGACCCTGTCTGTCTTTCAAAGATAATTAGTAAAAATCCAAATAACTTCATTGTAAAGGGTTTAAACACTGTTTCCAATGCTTGTTCAATGACCCATAAACAATTAATGAACGACCGTTCCACAGGTGCATGTTAAGACACTAACAGCTTACAAACGGTAGGCAATTAAGGTCACAGTTATGAAAACTTAGGACAGTAAAGAGGCCTTTCTACTGACTCTGGAAAAACACCAAAAAGATGCCCAGGGTCCCTGCTCATCTGTGTGAACGTGCCTTAGGCATGCTGCAAGGATGCATGAGGACTGCAGATGTGGCCAGGGCAATAAATTGCTATGTCTGTACTGTGAGATGCCTAAGACGGCGCTACAGGACGGACAGCTGATCATCCTCGCAGTGGCAGACCACGTGAAACAACACCTGCACACGATCGGTAAATCCGAACATCACACCTGCAGGACAGGTACAGGATGGCAACAACTGCCTGAGTTACACCAGGAACACACAATCACTCCATCAGTGCTCACACTGTCCGCAATTGGCTGAGAGAGGCTGGACTGAGGGCTTGTAGGCCTGTTGTAAAACAGGTCCTCACCAGATATCACCGGCAACAACGTTGTCTATGGGCACGAACCCACGGTCGCTGGACCAGACAGGACTGGCAAAAAGTGCTCTTCACTGATGAGTCACGGTTTTGTCTCACCAGGGGTGATGGTCGGATTTGTGTTTATCGTTGAAGGAATGAGCGTTACACGGAGGCCTCTGGAGTGGGAGCGATTTGGAGGTGGAGGGTCCGTCATGGTCTGGTGCGGTGTGTCAGCATCATCGGACTGAGCTTGTTGTCATTGCAGGCAATCTCAACGCTGTGAGTTACAGGGAAGACAACACCTCCCTCATGTGGTACCCTTCCTTCAGTCTCATCCTGACATGAACCTCCAACATGACAATGCCACCAGCCGTACTGCTCGTTCTGTGCATGATTTCCTGTAAGACAGGAATGTCAGTGTTCTGCTATGGCCAGCAAAGAGCCCGGATCTCAATCCCATTGAGCAAATCTGGGACCTGTTGGATCGCAGGGTGAGGACTAGGGCCATTCCCCCTAGAAATGTCTGGGAACTTGCAGGTGCCTTGGTGGATGAGTGGGGTAACATCTCACAGCAAGAACTGGCAAATCTGGTGGTCCATGAGGAGGAGACTTTTGATTTTGACACGCCCTTTGTTCAGGGACACATTATTCCATTTCTGTTAGTCACATGTCTGTGGAACTTGTTCAGTTTATGTCTCAGTTGTTGAATCTTGTTATGTTCATACAAATATTTACACGTTAGGTTTGCTGAAAATAAACGCAGTTGACAGCGAGAGGACATTTATTTTTAGTATGACATTTATATCTAGTATGAGTGGAGTGATCATTTCTTATTTCTGCGTAATGTACCTCTTCCTATGATTCTCTCTATGGTTCGAACAATGGCAGGGTGCGTGGTATGGACTCAAGTGTCCTCTGCTGGTGCTTTGAATGATCAAACTTGCTCATGAAAAGTCAAGGTGCTATATAGAGTAATGCATTTTATGTAGGCCTAATAAAGATCTTACGAAGGCTTCCTTGAGTCTTTATAAGATGCATTTATACGCTAGTTTAAAAGAGCAATATTCATAAATCTCTCTGCCATTTCCTGGTTGATCAAATTCTAATAATTTGCCTAATTTCAGTTTGTGACAAAACAAGCAATGTGTGGAGAATCATTGTGCAAACCGCTGTGAAATGTATTTTCGGTAACCAAAAATATTTTCATTTGTTTGAAGCTGGTGTACAAAGCCGGGAATCATAGAAATAGTGCAGATCTACTGATTTCTTTAGACTTGCATTCAATGAGTGACAGATCTATAATTCCGGTTTCTAAGTTAATTTGGTTGGGTGGCCCATAAAGTTACACATTACAGCTTTAAAGTGGGACCATTCTACCGACCATTCTATGTGCGCGTTAGATGACTAATAGCAGATAAGTCCAGATGTAAAAGGAGTAACAATTCAGTTACAAACTTGGAAGTATGAACAAGGAGAATCATTGTTTCTCCTCTTGTTTTCTGTATGTCTTCTGACATCTCAACATCTCACCGTTTTATCATTGTTGTCCAGTAGGGGACAGTACAGTTTCACTAGTGCCTGGTGTCCACGAAGAGCTGAACAATTCTTCGCATAGAGACCAAACCATCCCCATTATTGTAATCCTACTGAGTTTGTTTTTATTTACCCATTTTATGTGGAGCCATTCACTCAGTTTGTTGTACTGTCTGGGAACATGTTACCCATAAACAAATGGACCCTTCACCTCATCGGGACAAAAATGTGTTTGCAATGAATCATGGGACAGAGTATCATTTTTAAGAGGAAGAAGGGAGGGATAGCTTGATGGAGTAGGAGATGGGGAGGGAACAAGGGAGGGGAGAGAGTGAGCTCTTACGTCCCGACAATATCACAAGGGTGCTCAGCCTCAGATCTGTGTCAAGCACAGAGCGAGAGACCATGCCAGGGAGCGCGCTCTCTCTCTCTGGGTCTCTCTCTCTCTCTGTGTGTGTGTGTGTCACTTTCCTGTAATGTTCTCCTTTGCCCTACTATTGCCACAGCAGATGCTGTCCTTCTTGTCATTTAAGTGACAGTTACACCTTACCATCATGGCCTTCGTTTTCAAATACAAGCTTGCAGGGTTATAGGGATGATTGGGCCATACGTGAAATGTCTATGGACAAAGAGAGAGTGCAATGCATGCTTTGGTTTAGTTAAACTAGCCACTGCTACCAACTGCTAAAATTACAATTTTGTAACCAAAGGCCAGTGCTAGTCAATGTCCCCCAATTAGCAAACTCATATTTCATGCCCAAATCCTCTCTAAAAGGGATGTTGTAGCTGACTTTGAGATGATCACTAAAATACTGCTTGCTCTGCAGTAAAGATGGCAAAAACAGTATTAATGATTGACGTCTTTTTTTCTCTGTGTATTTGAAACTGGTTTGCAGTTGTCTTTTCTTCTCGTCCCTGCTCTCCCGCCGCTTCCAGTTCTCTGACAGATGTGGTCTGACACAGCAGAATGAAGCACTGACAATAAGTATTACGGTGGAATGCAGACACCGCCCTGGCTTGCTAGTCTATCATGCCAATAACCAAAACAATGTAGGAGATTTACATTCTCAAGAACAAAAATGTCAAATATCGAAGCCACTTATCATTTTTTTTGTCTCTCTTGTGTTATGTAACAGGTCGACTTTAGAGGCAGGGCAAAGGTTAAAGATATGTTAGAAACGTTTGTATGCTCCAACTATGTGATGTTTAGTGTCTATAACAGTCAAATCATTGACATTCTGTGAGGGAAAGCTACACGAAGTGTAGTCCAAATGAACAAGCGCATTACTTTTTAAAGCACATACTGTACAGTATGGTGTGGTTTTGCTTTTATTTCATAAGTCTTGTTTAGTTTTAAATAGCCAAACGGATTATTGATTGTGGAGCGAGAACAGTTTACAGTTTTTTGAGAATCTATCATGGCTTCATTACTCTGTCCTCCCACCAACCATGTTTATTGGTTAAGAAATGTAACCTTGTACTTAATAATCTCTCCCATTACAATGACACTTTTCCTTAAGTTCCTCACAGCAGTGTTTTCCCAAATGTCCACCATAATTTGCAAATAAATTCATAAAAAAACTTACAATGTGATTTTCTGGATTTTTTTTTTCTCTTGTTGTCTGTCATAGTTGAAGTGTACCTATGATGAAAATTACAGGCCTCTCTCATCTTTTTAAGTGGGAGAACTTGCACAATTGGTGGCTGACTAAATACTTTTTTTGCCCCACTGTATATAGCCTCGTTACTGTTATTTTATTGTTGCTCTTTAATCATTTGTTATTTTTTTACTTCAGTTTATCTAGTAAATACTTTCTTGGCTTGTAAGTAAGCATTTCACTGTAAGGTGTACACGTGTTGTATTCGGCACATGTGACATAAAATTTGATTTGAAATATCACTGTAGTAGTGAACGGTGGTGTATGGCCCAGAACTGATTTTTACCTGGGTATATGTAACAATGTCTACACTGTAATTACCCTACTTGCTTATGTAGCTTGTGTGCAATAGGTGCTAGATCATTAGTATCTAGCTGCAGAAAAAATAAACCCAGGCCTATTCAAATATCACTGTAGTCATTCATTTTATACCAGGAATTCATTTGCATTGGTTCACTGAATATACATCATATTTATTTTCCAATTTCACCAACTAAACTCTTGTGGGTGTATATTGAACAAAAATATAAACGCAACATGCAACAATTTAAAAGATTTTACTGAGTTACAGTTCATATAAGAAAATCAGTCCATTTATATAAATTAATTATGCCCTAATCTATGGATTTCACATGACTGGGCAGGGGTGCACCCAATCTGAATTAATTTCCCCCCACAAAATGGCTTTATTACAGACAGAGATACTCCTCTGTCTGGATTTGTTATTTCTGCTCATATTGCTATATTTTTTTTCAGTATAGCATATGATTCACCCCATGCCACGTGCCAGCCATGTTTCTGGAAAGTAAAGAGTTAACAAAAAACCAAACGTTTGGAAAGAAGCTTCAACGGGCATATAAAACCCTTCATCATAAAAATACATTTGTGTTTTTCTCCTGGCCAGTTGGGTCTGCAACTCATTATTTGCTAGCTTCACATACCGTAAAGTGTCGCTCCTTTTGTGGTTGAACAGTTGCAACTTTTCAACGGCGCAGAACATGCGTGGATGTACATCAACATGACGAATTGCACAAGTAACAACCAGCAATTTTATTTGAAGAAGGCTGTTCTATATGTACCCGGGCAATGTTCTCGAATGTCCAAATCCCTAACATTACTTGAGCGTGGAACGGTCATTTTTTTCGCATGAATTACAAACGGATTTGGGTCGGTTTTGTCGTTCCTTAAGATTCAGGATGAGAAAACCCAAAGTTAATCGGATGGTTCTTGCGATGTGCTTGGGGTGTTTTATAATGGTTATATTCTATTTTCAGAGCAACTTGAAACCAGGTGAGTCGAATACCCTGCACGAGCGTTTTATATTTCGACGTTAATAAGGGTTCATAGTTTCACCATGTGTTGTGCATACAGAGTAACTTTTGAACATACAGTATGTATATTTAAAGCTCTCAAATGGCATGCCCTACATTGGGATTGTTTTTCTTCTTCTTCGTATTAATAAGTATCCTAATTGTACAGTAATAGGCACTCAATATTTGCCAACAGCAATTCATTCCTGCCATCTGTGTTCTCATAGTGTTCCTGAATGGTCCAGTCTCAGCCCCGACTTCAATCTGCTTAAAAAACTGAAGAGAATGTTTGAATATTGCTGCTCATGAATGATTCCGAACCAAATGTACTGAGCTTGAGCAATGAGCAAACAAATGTTGCCCTAAGAGAGTAAAGGTTGGTAGAATCGTATTCAAAATGATTCACAGCTGTCTGTAATGGCTGCCAAAGGTGCTACCACCAAGTATTTAGCAGGCAGCTCTTTTTACATTTTTTAATTAAATTACACACACACATATATATATATATGTGTGTGTAATTTAATAAAAAAATGTATTTATTTATATATATATATTATTAGGTATTATTTTATATATATATATATATATATATATATATATATATATATATATATATATATATATATATATATATATATATATATATATATTAGGTAGCCAAGTGGAACTAGCGTTGGATTAGTAACCGAAAGGTTGCAGGATCGAATCCCCGAGCTGACAAGGTACAAATCTGTCGTTCTGCTCCTGAACAAGGCAGTTAACCCACTGTTCCTAGGCCGTGATTGAAAATAAGAATTTGTTCTTAACTGACTTTCCTAGTTAAAGGTCCACTATGCAGAAATTGCTACACCATTTCTTGGTTTCAAAATTCTAAGTTCGCCTAATTTCAGTTTGTGACAAAACAAGTGTATATATAGTAGGGAATCATTGTACCATCTACCATCGCTCAAAAACGTACATATTGCAGCTTAGTGTTAAATCTAGTGATAATGGAGAAATGTTGTAATTAGATCTTGTTTGTGCAAATACCAAATTCCTTTCAAATCCATAACATTATGCATTGTCTGCCTGTTATCTTCAATATGTTTAACAATATTGTTCAGTACATGTCATTTTATTGGTGTTCTAAGCATATAAAATGTAAACACATTCATTTACATGCTTTCTAATATTTATATTTTGACAGAAAAGTATAATTTTATTATTTGAAGTTTGTCCTCATTTACTAGGCCTACATGAAGCAGACATAATGTAAATGAATGTGTCATATTTGAGATGATTTAAAGCAAATTCCGATACAACATTTGTTTACTCTAATTGGGCAACTCAGCCGGCTGGTTGAGATGTTTGCGATGCATTATTTCTCAAAGTTTACATCATGCAAACAAAAAGTCTTAATTTATGACCTATACTGAGGCTAAATACACACTTTACAGAAAAAATATTTGTCAGATATTTTTTTTCTTGGTGTGCCAAATAGCGACTGTATACCCATTTACTTAGTAATTTGACTAAAGTGAGAAAGTTGGTCATTTTGCAGACTTGGCCTACACCACACTACAGATATAAACACATCTTCTAATGCCTTGCTGTTAGTGAGTAAACCACAGAGATGGTGTGTTTACAGTGTGTTATTGTTGTATTGCGTCTCCACCCCACTCTCAACAGCTTTCATTAATGTTTTACCTCCTGGCAAAACCTGTCTCCATTTCCCTTTGGGATGTGAACCAGAATGGAGGAAAACTTTGATTACCAGTCTGATTGGTTCAGTGTTTTCTCTGCTATGTGGAATAATGTGGTGAGAGTTTCCAGCTGTTGCTGCATTTATTTTACTGCGAGGCCTATCCCACTTTGGTCCTTCTTTGCCAATACAATTGCCATATTCAGACATGCCCAGCCATACTGAGACCAAGTAAGCCTAAAAGAGTACATTTTGGGGCTTTTTATCAAACGTTCGAAAATAATGGTCACCTCTGCCTGTTAGTTTACTTGTTACAACATTGTTTTTAAGAACTTTTCCCATTTATCAGTAAAAATGGTGCCGGAGAAGAAGGCAGATGTTTTACGTGTACCCAACCGATTGTGTTTTTTGTTTGTTTATTTGCGTTGTTTGTAACATATTTTTAAAACTTATTTTGTACATAATGTTGCCGCTACCGTCTCTTATGATCGAAAATAACTTCTGGATATCAGGACTGTGATTACTCACCACGGACTGGCAGAATCCTTTTTTTCCTTTAACAAGTCTGACAAGCCCGACTTGAACGATATACTGCTTTCACGGGAACAGGCCCAGATCCCTGTGATTTGCGTGAGGCACAGAAAAAGGGACCAGAGGGTGGGCTGCCTTCTGAGAATTTGTAGGCGATCTAATAAACCCCCACTTCCTTCCATTCTACAAGCAAACGTGCAATCTTTGGAGAATAAAATCGATTACCTACGGGCAAGATTAAACTACCAACAGGACATTCAAAACTGTAATATCTTGTGCTTCACGGAGTCGTGGCTGAACGACGACACTATCAACATACAGCTGGCTGGTTATACGCTGTACCGTCAGGATAGAACAGCGGTGTCTGGTAAGACAAGGGGCTATGTATTTTTGTAAATAACAGCTGGTGCACAATATCTAAGGAAGTCTCGAGCTATTGCTCGCCTGAGTTAGAGTATCTCATGATAAGCTGTAGACCACACTATCTATCTAGAGAGCTAGATCTCTATTTTTCGTAGCTGTTTACATACCACTACAGTCAAGAGGCTGGCACTTAGACAACATTGAATGAGCTGTTATCCGCCATAAGCAAAGAAGAAAACGCTCACTCAGAGGCGGCGCTCCTAGTAGCCGGGGACTTTAATGCAGGGAAACATAAATCGGTTTTACCAAATTTCTATCAGCATGTTAAATGTGCAACCAGAGGGAGATAAAAATCTGGACAACGTTTACTCCACACACACAGACGCATACAAAGCTCTCCCTTGACCTCCATTTGGCAAATCTGACCATAATTATATCCTCCTGACTCCTGTTTACAAGCAAAAATGAAAGCAGGAAGCACCAGTGACTAGATCAATAAAAAAGTGGTCAGATGAAGCAGACACTACGCTACAGGTCTGTTTTGCTAGCACAGACTGGAATATGTTCCGGGATTCCTCCGATGGCATTGAGGAGTACACCACATCAGTCATTGGCTTCATCAATAAGTGCATTGATGACATTGTCCCCACAGTGACCGTACGTGCATACCCCAACCAGAAGCCATGGATCCGCACTGAGCTAAAGGCTAGAGCTGCTGCTTTCAAGGAGCGGGACTCTAACCCGGAAGCTTATAAGAAATCCCGCTATGCCCTCCGACGAACCATCAAACAGGCAAAGCGCCAATACAGGACTAAGATCGAATCGTACTACACCGGCTCTGACGCTCGTCGGATTTGGCAGGGCTTGCAAACTATTACAGACTACAAAGGGAAGCACAGCCGAGAGCTGCCCAGTGACACGAGCCTACCAGACGAGCTAAACTACTTCTATCATCACTTCGATGCAAATAACACTGAAACATGCATGAGAGCACCAGCTGTTCCGGATGACTGTGTGATCACGCTCTACGCAGACTTTTAAACAGGTCAACATTCACAAGGCCGCAGGGCCAGACAGATTACCAGGGCGTGTACTGTGAGCATGCGTTGACCAACTGGCAGCGCATGCTCGCATCTCCTTGTCCGAGTCTGTAATTCCAACATATTTTAAGCAGACCACCATAGTGCCTGTGCCCAAGAACTAAAAGGTAACCTGCCTAAATGACTACCGACCCGCAACACTCACGTCTGTAGCCATTAAGTTCTTTGAAAAGCTGGTCATGGCTCACATCAACACCATTATCCCAGAAACCCTAGACCCACTCCAATTTGCACACCACCCCAACAGATCCACAGATAATACAATCTCTATTGCACTCCACACTGCCCTTTCCCACCTGGACAAAAGGAACACCTATGTGAGAATGCAATTCATTGACTACAGCTCAGCGTGCAACACCATAGTGCCCTCAAAGCTCATCAATAAGCTAAGGACCCTGTGACAAAACACCTCCCTCTGCAACTGGATCCTGGACTTCCTGACGGGCCGCCCCCAGGTGGTAAGGGTAGGTAACAACCCATCCGCCTCGGTGATCCTCAACACAGGGGCCCCTCAGGGGTGCGTGCTCAGTCTCCTACTGTACTTACTGTTCACTCATGACTGCACGGCCAGGCACGACTCCAACACACCTGTGCTACCACCGTAGCATACTCCTGGGCTACAATACCCGGGCCCACGACCGGTCTATCGATGTCACCGCATGAAGAGGAATAAACAGACTCCCCCCATCGCGACGTCCCCCAAAGGCTAACTCTCTAGCCCTCGCTATCTCCCTGCTTGCTAATTCGGCCTGCTAACTGCTAGCTTGTCCAGCTCCGGTCCGCTAACTGCTACCTTGTTTAGCCCGGGCCTACAAACTGTTAGCTTGTTAGCACAGGCCTGCTAACCGTCTGAATTGCCGCGTCCCAAACACTCACACTCATCTCTTTTTGATTTTTAACTTGTTTATACCTTCCGGAAACCTGCCTCACCCAATGTGATACGGAATCGCTATTATTTTTTATTTTTAGTACACACTCAAGAACCCCCAGAAGCTAACCAGCTAACTAGCTACAAGCTATTTAGTCATTGTTAGTTTTTTTAACCTGGATAACACTCGCCAGTCCAGCTTCCCTGCCCCATCCACCGCTGCCCCCTGGACACTGATCTCTTGGCTACATAGCTGATGCACGCTGGACTGTCCATTAATCACGGTACTCCATTCTGCTTGTTTGTTTTATCTGTTGGCCCCGTTGCCTAGTCAACGCCATTTTACCTGCTGTTGTTGTGCTAGCTGATTAGCTGTTGTCTCACCTACTGTTTTAGCTAGCTTTCCCAACTCAACACCTGTGATTACTGTATGCCTCGCTGTATGTCTCTCTCAAGTGTCAATATGCCTTGTATACTGTTGTTCAGGTTAGTTATCATTGTTTTAGTTCACAATGGAGCCCCTAGTTCCACTCTTCATACCCCTGATAACTTCTTTGTCCCACCTCCCACACATGCGGTGACCTCACCCATTACAACCAGCATGTCCAGAGATACAACCTCTCTCATCATCACCCAGTGCCTGGGCTTACCTCCGCTGTACCCGCACCCCACCATACCCCTGTCTGCGCATTATGCCCTGAATATATTCTACCATGCCCAGAAACCTGCTTCTCTTATTCTCTGTCCCCAACGCTCTAGGCGACCAGTTTTGATAGCCTTTAGCCGCACTCTCATACTACTCCTTCTCTGTTCCGCGGGTGATGTGGAGGTAAACCCAGGCCCTGCATGTCCCCAGGCACCCTCATTTGTTGACTTCTGTGATTGAAAAAGCCTTGGTTTCATGCATGTCAACATCAGAAGCCTCCTCCCTAAGTTTGTTTTACTCACTGCTTTAGCACACTCTGCTAACCCTGATGTCCTTGCTGTGTCTGAATCCTGGCTCAGGAAGGCCACCAAAAATTCAGAGATTTCCATACCCAACTATAACATCTTCCGTCAAGATATAACTGCCAAAGGGGGAGGAGTTGCAGTCTACTGCAGAGATAGCCTGCAAAGTAATGCCATACTTTCCAGGTCCATACCCAAACAGTTCGAACTACTAATTTTGAAAATTACTCTCTCCAGAAATAAGTCTCTCACTGTTGCCGCCTGCTACCGACCTCCCTCAGCTCCCAGCTGTGCCCTGGACACCATTTGTGAATTGATCGCCCCCCATCTAGCTTCAGAGTTTGTTCTGTTAGGTGACCTAAACTGGGATATGCTTAACACCCCGGCAGTCCTACAATCTAAGCTAGATGCCCTCAATCTCACACAAATCATCAAGGAACCCACCAGGTACAACACTAACTCTGTAAACAAGGGCACCCTCATAGACGTCATCCTGACCAACTGGCCCTCCAAATACACCTCCGCTGTCTTCAACCAGGATCTCAGCGATCACTGCCTCATTGCCTGTATCCGCTACGAAGCCGCAGTCAAACGACCACCCCTCATCACTGTCAAACGCTCCCTAAAACACTTCTGTGAGCAGGCCTTTCTAATCGACCTGGCCCGGGTATCCTGGAAGGACATTGACCTCATCCCGTCAGTTGAGGATGCCTGGTCATTCTTTAAAAGTAACTTCCTCACCATTTTAGATAAGCATGCTCCGTTCAAAAAATGCAGAACTAAGAACAGATACAGCCCTTGGTTCACCCCAGACCTGACTGCCCTCGACCAGCACAAAAACATCCTGTGGCGGACTGCAATAGCATCGAATAGTCCCCGTGATGTGCAACTGTTCAGGGAAGTCCGGAACCAATACACGCAGTCAGTCAGGAAAGCTAAGGCCAGCTTCTTCAGGCAGAAGTTTGCATCCTGTAGCTCCAACTCCAAAAAGTTCTGGGACACTGTGAAGTCAATGGAGAACAAGAGCACCCCCCCCCCGCTGCTCCTCGCCCAAGCCTCTCCAGGTTCTCCTTTACCCAAATTCAGATAGCAGATGTTCTGAAAGAGCTGCAAAACCTGGACCCGTACAAATCAGCTGGGCTTGACAATCTGGACCCTCTATTTCTGAAACTATCCGCCACCATTGTCGCAACCCCTATTACCAGCCTGTTCAACCTCTCTTTCATATCGTCTGAGATCCCCAAGGATTGGAAAGCTGCCGCAGTCATCCCCCTCTTCAAAGGGGGAGACACCCTGGACCCAAACTGTTACAGACCTATATCCATCCTGCCCTGCCTATCTAAGGTCTTCGAAAGCCAAGTCAACAAACAGGTCACTGACCATCTCGAATCCCACTGTACCTTCTCCGCTGTGCAATCTGGTTTCCGAGCCGGTCACGGGTGCACCTCAGCCACACTCAAGGTACTAAACGATATCATAACCGCCATCGATAAAAGACAGTACTGTGCTGCCGTCTTCATCGACCTTGCCAAGGCTTTCGACTCTGTCAATCACCATATTCTTATCGGCAGACTCAGTAGCCTCGGTTTTTCGGATGACTGCCTTGCCTGGTTCACCAATTACTTTGCAGACAGAGTTCAGTGTGTCAAATCGGAGGGCATGCTGTCCGGTCCTCTGGCAGTCTCTATGGGGGTGCCACAGGGTTCAATTCTCGGGCCGACTCTTTTCTCTGTATACATCAATGATGTTGCTCTTGCTGCGGGCGATTCCCTGATCCACCTCTACGCAGACGACACCATTCTATATACTTTCGGCCCGTCATTGGACACTGTGCTATCTAACCTCCAAACAAGCTTCAATGCCATACAACACTCCTTCCGTGGCCTCCGACTGCTCTTAAACGCTAGTAAAACCAAATGCATGCTTTTCAACCGATCGCTGCCTGCACCCGCATGCCCGAATAGCATCACCACCCTGGATGGTTCCGACCTAGAATATGTGGACATCTATAAGTACCTAGGTGTCTGGCTAGACTGCAAACTCTCCTTCCAGACTCATATCAAACATCTCCAATCGAAAATCAAATCAAGAGTCGGCTTTCTATTCCGCAACAAAGCCTCCTTCACTCACGCCGCCAAGCTTACCCTAGTAAAACTGACTATCCTACCGATCCTCGACTTCGGCGATGTCATCTACAAAATGGCTTCCAACACTCTACTCAGCAAACTGGATGCAGTCTATCACAGTGCCATCCGTTTTGTCACTAAAGCACCTTATACCACCCACCACTGCGACTTGTATGCTCTAGTCGGCTGGCCCTCGCTACATATTCGTCGCCAGACCCACTGGCTCCAGGTCATCTACAAGTCCATGCTAGGTAAAGCTCCGCCTTATCTCAGCTCACTGGTCACGATGGCAACACCCATCCGTAGCACGCGCTCCAGCAGGTGTATCTCACTGATCATCCCTAAAGCCAACACCTCATTTGGCCGCCTTTCGTTCCAGTACTCTGCTGCCTGTGACTGGAACGAATTGCAAAAATCGCTGAAGTTGGAGACTTTTATCTCCCTCACCAACTTCAAACATCAGCTATCTGAGCAGCTAACCGATCGCTGCAGCTGTACATAGTCTATTGGTAAATAGCCCACCCATTTTCACCTACCTCATCCCCATACTGTTTTTATTTATTTACTTTTCTGCTCTTTTGCACACCAATATCTCTACCTGTACATGACCATCTGATCATTTATCACTCCAGTGTTAATCTGCAAAATTGTAATTATTCGCCTACCTCCTCATGCCTTTTGCACACATTGTATATAGACTCCCCCTTTGTTTTCTACTGTGTTATTGACTTGTTAATTGTTTACTCCATGTGTAACTCTGTGTTGTCTGCTCATACTGCTATGCTTTATCTTGGCCAGGTCGCAGTTGCAAATGAGAACTTGTTCTCAACTAGCCTATCTGGTTAAATAAAGGTGAAATAAAAAATAAAAAAACACCATCATTAAGTTTGCAGATGACACAACAGTGGAAGGCCTGCTCACCGATATCAACGAGACAACTTATAGGGAGGAGGTCAGAGACCTGGCCGTGATGTACCAGGACAACAACCTCTCCCTCAATGTGATCAAGACAAAGGAGATGATTGTGGACTACAGGAAGAAGAGGACCGAGCACACCCCTATTCTCATCGGGGCTGTAGTGGAGCAGGTTGAGAGCTTCAAGTTCCTTGGTATCCACATCACCAATAAACTAACATGGTCCAAGCATAGCAAGACAGTCGTGAAGAGAGCATAACAAAACCTATTCCACCTCAGGAGACTGAAAAGATTTGGCATGGGTCCTCAAACATCACCACAAAATCTACGGGAATAGCTTGAAAATTCAAGACCCTTGGGTGTTGCCATAGATTTACGTTAGAAGTGCCCATCCCAAGAAGGCTCAAGGTCATTGGCCACAGATAAAATGATGTCAAATCATATATCTACTTTAGATTTAATTGGACTGATCATGTCAACATCATACTTTCAAAATCTTAGTTAGCAAGCTAGACAAGCAGTTATCATCATGAGTCAAGTCGACAATCTCCTGGCAAATCATTTTCAACCCTTGTCATATGAAGAGAAATTATAGATGAAACGTATCGGTGCTCATCGGCCATTGGACATAAACATTACACAACAAGTTGGAAATTGAGTGGTTTGGAAGGAATCAGTGGCTAACTGCAAGTGTTGCAAAGCAATCACTAGCCTGCTATTCAGTGGAGAGGGTGTGTGGTCCAAGTCTGGTTTTAAGGGTCTCTTTTCCAAGCTTAAAAAGGATAAACATTCACATGCAACACCATGGGCCAGAAGAGGTTGAATACATTCGCCATTCTGTCAAACCAGCATGACTTCTGCCACGTTCAAAACAACTGGGAATTCTCAGACTTCAAGTGAGATCAAGACAACTGGGAACTCGGGGGGAAAAAAACTAGCTCCGGCTTGGAAAATGTTTTGAACTGCCATCCAACTCGGAATTCCAAGTCGTGAACTCTGGCCTCTTTCTAGAGCTCTGACCTAAAGATCACTGACGTCATGATTCAACCTTTGTTTTTTTTCAGTTCTCTTGAAAGCACCGTAAATCCAAAGAATGCCAGACTTTGACAAAGTTTGATGACAAAATTTGCCCACAATATGGACCACCTTCCACCTTCCTGGTAAAGTGATTACAGCATAACAAGGGGAGTCCAAAAATGTATTGTATGCTGCTGCATAAATGATGTAATATACCAGGGAGATATGTATATTGTACCTAAGATAGGAATAGGTATGTGTTGTGTAGTAAGCTGGTGGTAGCCCATGTGCCTCACCCTAATAATTTTGTCCCTTTCCCCTCATAACTTAGCCTACTGTTCTGACTTGGTGGTGCACATGTAGCCTATAACCTGTTTTAGAGAAATGTAATCATTGAATATTGTAAGAGCTTTCATTGTCTGCTTATATGCCCCCTTTATTTATCCTACGGTCGTGACTTGGTGTACAGGGATAATACTGTAAGAACAGCCCATGTTCTGAATTCTGTTGCAATACAGTAGAAAAGTGCTGATTAAATAGTTATATTGACTACATCCATCTTAGCTCACTCATTAATGTCTTAATCGAAATTACTGATGGCCTCTTATCCACTCATCTTTCCCTTATGCCATAGTATGTACTATGTACATCTCAATTATCTGTAGAAACCACATTTGTGTAAGCAAGTCAGCCCTGTCAGCTATGTTTTTTTCAAAAGCAGTAAATGAGGCTGAATTAACTTTTTCGCTGCCAGACAAGGCTCCGCTGATAACTAGGTGTAGCGGTGGTAAGGATTCATTCCATGGTGTTGAAAAGAAAGCTCTGCTGTTGGGACAGCTTTATGTAGGCCCTAACAGTTTGTGGGCACCGTAAGTCACTGTTATAGTGCAATGAATGTGTTTTTTAGTGTTGTGTACCCCCCAAAAAAATGTTTGGGTTCTATCAGTTTACACAAGGAAGCTGGTCCCCACCTCATACATGCCTTGCCTGGGCTTGACTCAAGGGCATTGCGGTTATATAAGATGTACCTGCTCGACACGCGAGTGTCAAGAACAACTGCAGCACCACACACTAATAAAAATCCCCTTAGGGGTAAATCTGTACATCCTGTTTCCAGTCAGAAGAGTAGGAGCACAGTCTTGAAATATGTTCCAGTTTCTCATTTTTGAAGTGTTTGGCATTGTTTGAGTCTTCAGTCTAGAATGTAGTGTCCCAGAAGCGATAACGACTGACTGTCTCTCATTAAGTAGATCTCGATGGCACTCAGTGTCCCAGGTGAAATCAGTTCTGCCTGGGATTTCCGTCAGATCTGTAGCCATCTTGGGATATTGATGACAGCTCGATTAGGCCCCGCTGTTCTTTTCCCCCTGCCAGCTGCATATTCATGATGACCAAGCACTCCAGGATTAGATTATTTTGTGATTCCGGAAGACGTATTTCTTCGCTCACTCTAGGCTTGGTTCATAATTGGCCTCCATTACTTCCAGCTGCTCTCACCAAGGCACAAACCCCACGTAGGATTGGATTATCTTCTTACACACAGAGGACTGCTGGGAATGCCAAAAGGAATTCTCTCTAGATTTTTGTCTTGCATAATTTGTATGTGCTTCGTAAGCTTTTTATTTTGATCTACGGTCGGTCTTGCACTGTCATCCAAATGTTAGTTTTGGTGTTAAAAATGTTCCAAGATCTGTGGTCACCTTATCTGCCTATGCTGACTTAACCTTGATCTGGGAAATTGCTGAGTGCGTTAATTAGATGTACATTTCCTGTTTTGGGGACCTGCGTGGTTCTGGTACAGGTTCTGACTGACATTTTCACTTACAGTATAAATCGATATGTGGACACCATAGATTCTCATGGACACAGGAGTATGTCTCTTCTGCCCTTGTGAAGCAGGATGGGAAATCTGACACCACTTGAAGCTGGGATGTCCCTCCTACCATTTCATTCACTCTTCCAACTATCCTTCAACCCCTGGCTGGACCTTACGTTACAGCCACCAACAACGCATATGCCTGGAATCCTTACATCGTAACGCAACAGGAGAAAGTGGTTTTGTTGCGGCAGCACATTCAGAGATCGATTTATAGCCATTCATCTAAAATAATTCATAAATTTGGCATAGATGGACAAGGTTAGAATGAGATGAAAGGCATGTTCCTAACGAGTTCAGGAAGCTAAGCTAAAACTCTGTGTGACATTCACAGCAGTGGGGGCAGACGTTTTGATCGAGAGACCTTTAGAAAATATGCACATTTTCTCTAACACTAAATATACAAATATGTATTTTACAGTTGTATGGAAGGTGAAATTGTATAGTTAGTCATTTATAAATTGATTATGTTGTATTTAGAAAAATTATGTAATTTCAAGCCTGATTTTTACAGCTTTGTTAAATAGGCAATACATCATAAAATGTTATTTTCATATTTTTTTAATCATATTTGTACTGTGTACTTGAGCTTGTGTCCTCAAAAGTGGCTACATCTCAGCAATTCATTTTTTTAAATTCCAGAAAGTTTATATTTTAACCTTTCTTGGAGTATGTAGCATTACTAGATATTGTTTATAGACCTCTCATGATGAATAATTACTTTTGGGGATATTTTCGATTACGTTATATTTTCGATTACATTTAGATACATTTTAAGAGGTTATTAGCCTTGTTCTCCTCATTTGGCGAAACACTTGACTCCTGATCAGCACATGACAGGCATAGCACACAAGGTGTTCCCAGGACAGCCTGGTGGGCAATCAATCCATGAATTAAAGACTTAAACCTTGGTGATGACCCAATCACCACCTGGAAGACCCTCCTTGTGGAACACCATGACCTGATTTGCTTTTTGGACCTCTTGCTGCCTAGCAGCTTTGCTACTCTTTTTACCCCAGCGAATTTGCTTATAGGAAAACAGCCCCCACATGTTCTGTAATCCCCACAGTGTGTCTCTAGGACCAAGACCAAGAAGATACCTGTACCACATCTGCTAACACTTTGTTTTAAGACTCTCACTCTTGTTAAACAGATACCACACATGCGCACCTGCAAACGCACGAACACCCTTCACACACATTGCGGCAACAGCAGGGATCGGCCTCCACACAGCACAGTGTGTCTCTCACTAAAGCGCACTCTCTTTGGCAGACCTGGAGAGACTGTGGAGGGGGAGGGGGCCCTGCTTCCCGAGGGACTTCCACACAGAGCAGTGTTCATGGCAGGGACAGGAGTAACGCAAGATTGGCCTTTCTATATTCTGCATCTACTAAGCCATTGCTAATGTACCAGAGAGGGAAAGAGGGAATCAGCATGGTGCATAGTCAAAAGGAAACCAATAGCACTTAACAGCTGGCATTAAATAGGTTTAGGGGGAGTGCTATAAACCCCTTTGTAGGGTAGACGGATGTCTACTTGGCTTTCATTGTTTACATTTTTCTCACTTAGCTAGTAGATGATCTTATTCTGAGTGATAGTCCGTGACTTAGATCTTCAGCAGTTCGGCTTGCAATGCTTGCCAATGAAACATATGAACAGTTGTAAGTGCTAGGCTCTAATGTGTACCTACTCTGTAATTAGCTTATGCATCAGAGGAATAGCTACAAACAGTGATTTGAAGATTTTTTTGTGTGTAATTTTCCATGTTTGTTGAATGATAATAACAGGAAGGTAAGGTACTAAGATTACTTATTGGTTCAATGTGTCATCTCTGCTTGTTCCTGGAGTACAGTAGCTAAAGCCACTTTCTGCCAGGTTATTTAGACTGACATTACATTCAAAAATAGTACTGACGTTGCCTGTACTTCTGGCATTTTAATTAGAAAAAATGTATAAAAGGTTTGGGAGTGGTCATATTTAAAATGTCTGCTGCCTTGACTCACAGCCGCAGTTTCCATAAGGAGGTATGGAATGTGTTTAGAAAACACAATAAAAAATATATGTACAGTAACACTTCACCACAAAATGCCCCACACTTTCGCAAATCCTGAGCAAGGGCCAGGCTGAAGTGACAAATCCCCCTCCATGGACAATGAGGCAACATGTTTTTGTGATTAGCCAACAAATAGTAAACCCATGTCTGTTGAGAAAGTAACCTATAAACGTAACCTATAAACGTGGAAATAGTTGTTTCTCTACACAAATAACATGTAATTTCTATTAGTAAGACATCTGTACAATGAGAAAGTTAAAATTGGCATGCAGTTATTCAGATCTAGTTTGCCAAATTAGCAGCTGTTGGGTTGAATGCAGATGGACAGCAGATGGCAAATCTAGAGACTTGGTTTAATATGTATCGTTCCATCTATTGCTTCTCACACTCTCCCCTCTCCCTCATGGTGGTGCATATCTCAGGTTATCCCCACGTACAGTGGGTTACAGTTTACAGTATATATATTTAATGCATGCCTTGCTGTGGCATGGAGCGTGTCAGTGGGTTCACTGTTCACACGCGGCTTGGCACTCAGACTTGCCAAGTCTCACACATGTGTGGAGAGGGAGAGACACACACATCGCCTGTCTGCCATTTTCCTTGCCCCACACACTACATTTTCCCTCCATACTCTCTATTGATCTTACAAATAGTATTACGTTACATTTATACATGGTGGAACTACCACAAAAGGCTTAAACAGCCTTGTAGACCACGGTGTCTGTCACGTAACCCTAAACAATGCATTCAAATTGCCATTGTGTTCGTTGTCCATAGCTTATGCCTGCCGATACCATAACCCCACCGCCACCATGGAGCACTCTGTTCACAACGTTGACATCAGCAAACCGCTCGCCCATATGATGCCATACTGCCTGGTACAGTTGAAACTGGGATTTATCCGTGAAGAGCACACTTCTCCAGCATGCCAGTGGCCATCGAAGGTGAGCATTTGCCCACTGAAGTAAGTTATGATACCGAACTGCAGTCAGTTCAAGACCCTGGTGAGAACGACGAGCACGCAGATGAGCTTCCATTAGACAGTTTCTGACAGTTTGTGCAGAAATTCTTCGGTTGTCCAAACCCACAGTTTCATCATCTGTCTGATGTGGAGGTCCTGGGCTGGCGTTGTTACACGTGGTGTGCAGTTGTGAGGCCAGTTTATGGTAGTGAAATTAACATTAAATTCTCTGCCAACAGCTCTGATGGACATTCCTGCAGTCAGCATGCCAATTGCACGCTCCCTCAAATGTTCCCTCAACTTGAGACATATGTGTCATTATATTGTGTGACAAAACTGCACATTTTAGATTTGAATGTTATTGCCCCCAGCACAAGGTGCACCTGTGTAATAATCATGCTGTTTAATCAGCTTCTTGATATTCCACACCTGTCAGGTGGATAGATTATCTTGGCAAGTGAGAAATGCTGACTAACAGGGATGTAAACAAATTTGTGCACAACATTTTAAATAAATGTTATTTTATTAATAAAATAAGCTTTTTGTGTTTATGGAACATTTCTGTGAGCTTTTATTTCAGCTCATGAAACATGGGACCAACACTTTACATGTTGCTTTTATATTTTTGTTCAGTGTATATACATTATTTTAATAGGACACTGAAGTCCATTATTTCTCTGAATTAGGCTGTTTGAGAAGATCTGAATCCTAAGCAACCTGCATACACATTATTTGAAGTACACTAGACCAACATAACTACCGTACTACGTAAAAGCTGTGTGCTGGAAAACCTTGTTAGAGCATGGGTGGAGTAGGCATTTTGGTGCTTGTGAATTTATTTTACTTTTTAGCATTAAAACCAATGCCTACTTCTCACTTTAAATGTCTATTTTTTTATTTCCATGTTTTTTTACACCGGAAGGGTCATTATACAACATTTCCACATGCCAAGCCATATTTGTAATTTTTTACTAAACTAAAGTCTATCATTGGCAGTGCTATTGTAACCTTTAATTTGGCCTCTGCCAAAAGGTGGTGTGTGTGTGTGCATAACTGCAAGGGTTGTGGGTTTAAACCCTGGTCTGCTGGATGTTACCCTCTAATAACTCAAATCAGTTTTGAACTAACTGTTATAGTATGTTTAGCATTTACCAGGGATAGTCCAAAGGAGTTGTCTGCAGTTTTCAGAAGGCAAATAGCTCAATTGATTGTGACAGTTTTACATTGTAAAATATGACTCAATTCCCATTGATAAGAGAACTATTTTAAGGCATTGACTGTTTTCATGTCACAGCAGCATCATCCAATTGGATATAATGATACTTAATGATACTTATGGGTATTTAAAGAGCTTGGAGTTCAACTGTGTTGTAAATATTGTGATTGCATTTGAATAGTTGATTGAATTGGGCTCGGGCAAGATTATGGTATCTATCAGAGCCGGGCCATTTGATGCGATAGCATGAATGCTAACAAGACTAACATTGTCCTTAGCTCTTTTTTAAGCTAAATTTAATTTCACATATTCATTTGTTCCAAGGGCACTGTACTACTATGGCTGACCCTGTAAAACAACACATTTCACTGCACCTATCCGGTGTATGTGACAAAAAAACATCTATATAAATTATTGATGCACCCAGCCCTTCCTCTTCTGTGTGTGTTTAACTTAATCCAAACAGCAGTTAGGTGTCACTTTCCTCCCTCTCTCTAAATTTATGCTTTTTGGGTTAATCCGTCTACAGCACATTGAGTTGCGTTGTTTACAGAACTGTTGAGGTAAAAAGTCTATTTGAGAAATCCTTGGGGCTTTGCGGGTTTATGTTGTCCGGAAGTCATTTTTCCAGAATAAACACAACAGTCACCATGAAATCATACCCTGACTCATGCAATAACTGCCTTCCGATAACCTTTATGTGAAAGTTAAATCAAGGCTCATAAAGTTTGCTCTTAATACGGGTAAATTGCATAGTCATTTGCGTCGGGTTAGTGTCGCAGTACCATACTCACAAGCGTGGAATCAAGGCTAGCGTTGGGTCCACATACAGATGCCACTTAATTAAACATGGGGAAATCTTTTCTTAATCTTTTTTGTGCATCTCTGAGCGATTACTGTTCAAGGAGGCAGAAATATAGCCACTATGATGAGTTTTGCCTCATATCATATATGAGCCAGGTCTCTAAAGCCCTGCTCACATTGGCATTGACTCAAATATATATTTTTTTGCATGTCCAATTCTAATCCGTTTCTTTTCTTCCTGGCAGTCTGAACAGCCAAAAAACACATGGAATCAGATATGTCAAGCCACATTTCAAACCACCTATGAATAGAAATCTGATTCCTTGCCATGCGACTCAAATCTGATTTATTTGCCCTCAAGTGGTTTTTAGACTTATTTGGCATATCTCATATCTTATTGGTTAGCTAGCTACTCTGTTGACAGTTTTAGAAGAACACATGGTATTTAACTACCTCGTTAATTGTTTAGTTAACGAACAAATGAGTGAATGTGCTAGATAGCTAAACAGCTACCTAGCTAGCTGACTGCTGTGGCTAGCCAAAAAGGACTCATTCTGAAAGTATGATGCTTTTATCCTTTGAGGCTTTAAAAGTGTTCTTACACTATGATTTTGAACATTCAAAGCACCTGGGAAGCATCCATGCAGTGGTGGAAAAATTACCCAATTGTAATACTTGAGTAAAGTTATTTGGTTTTAAATATACTTAAGTATCAAAAGTACATTTAATTGCTAATATATTCTTAAGTATTAAATCATTTCAAATTCTTTATATAAAGCAAACCAGACAGCATCCATTTTGTTTTTTATTTTTTTACGGATGTGGAAAGGGGGATACCTAGTTCGTTTTACAACTGAATGCATTCAACTGAAATGTTTCTTTCCGCATTGAATCCAACCCCTCTGAATCAGAGATTTGTGGGGGGCTGCCTTAATTGACATCCACGTCATCGGCGCCCGGGGAACAATAGGTTAACTGCCTTGCTCAGGGGCAGTACGACAGACTTTTACCTTGTCAGCTTGGGGATTACTGGCCCAACGCTCCTACCCACCAGGCTACCTGCTGCCCCTGCCAGGCTACCTGCTGCCCCCGCCAGGCTACCTGCTGCCCCCGCCAGGCTACCTGCTGCCCCCGCCAGGCTACCTGCTGCCCCTGCCAGGCTACCTGTTGCCCCCGCCAGGCTACCTGCCGATAGCAAGGTGTTTCCTCAGACATAATTTACAATTGAAGCACATGTGTTTAGTAAGTCCGCCAGATCAGAAGCAGTAGGGATGACCGTGGATGTTCTATTGATACGTGTGAATTAGACAATTTCCTGTCCTTCTAATCATTCAAAATTTAACAAGTATTTTTTGTGTCAGGAAAATGTTATTGGGTAAAAAGTACTTCATTTCCTTTAGGAATGTAGTGAAGTAAAAGTTTTCAAATATAAATAGTTATTTACAGATACCCCAAAAGCCTACTAAGGTAGTACTTTAAAGTATTTTTACTTAAGTACTTTACACCACTGCATCCATGACAGGTGTTGTTGTCACCATAGCTTGCGACATTACTTTTGAGGGATCATAAACAGTAGCACCACCACCAATCAGCCTACCCCATTGCGCCACACCCATGGTTACTATGGCAACTAGCCTTAGAAGTGACTTGCTGTTTGGACAGTGAGTATTCCAAAACTGATTTAAAAAAGTAAACTGATTTGAGCATTAAGGCCTGCACTGTGAACAAGGCTTAAGTGCCTCCGTATAGCTTTACTCTAGAGTTGAAACATGGCAGGTTTGAAAAGCGCCTCTGTATAGCGTTCCTATTTAAACTCTTTGCCTTTGAACTTGAGACTGACTGCTTTTAAAGTCTTAACAGGACCGAGTAAGTACAAGTCATATTGACAGGAACAGTGCAGGTCATTAAAGCAGGGGAGAAGATATTAAAAGCAACTGAAAGCATGTGTACCTGGCTAACGAGCTGAGAATGATTTGACTTTGCTGCTCTAAGAATAATTTAGGAATTTTCAATTGTGAAGCCTATGCTTAAGCAATAAGGCCCGAGGAGGTGTGGTATATGGCCAATATACCACGGTTAAGGGCTGTTCTTATGCATGACGCAACGCGGGTTGCCTGGACACAGCCCTTAGCCGAGGTATATTGGTCATATATCACAAACCCCCGAGGTGCCTTATTGCCATTATAAACTGGTTACCAACATTATTATAAGAGTAAAAATAAATGTTTTGTCATACCTGTGGTATATTGTCTGATATACCATGGCTGTCAGCCAATCAGCACTCAGGGATCGAACAACCCAGTTTATCTTGTACAGTGGGTGTGTGTGGCGCTAGTGACACATCAGTCTGTTTTGCCCAGTCGCAGAAGAATGGTGGAATCTGTCCATTTCAACAAGACCTTGTAATATGGATGGCCCAAAAGAAAATAAAAAGATATTGTAAATTGGGATATTTCTGGATCTGACAGAACCTAGTAAGATTAGTTATTGAAGTTTCTTCCCTCTGAAAGTATTTAATTATACTGAAAAAATAAGTAAACGCAACATGTAAAGTGTTGGTCCCATTTTTCATGAGCTGAAATAAAAAATCCCAGAAATGTTTCATTCGCACAATAACCTTAATTGTTTACATCCCTGTTAGTGAGCATGTCTCCTTTGCCAAGATAATCCATCCACCTGACAAGTGTAGTATATCCAGAAGCTGATTAAACAGCATGATCATTACACAGGTGCACCTTGTGCTGGGGAAAATAAAAGGCCACTCTAAAATGTGCAGTTGTCGCACAACACAATGCCACATATGTCAAGTTTGTTTTGAGGGAGCGTGCAATTGGCATGCTGACTGCAAGAATGTCCAACCGAGCTGTTGGCAGGTAATTGAATGTTCATTCATCTACCATAAGCCGCCTCCAACATTGGTGTTTTTCCATCTTTTAAGGATAAAATGGCACCGGAAGAAATGCCAACCAATTGTGCTATGCCTCGTAAGGATCCGCAGAAGGCGAGTGGGAAAGCTGCCGTTATTGTCAATATTACTCGTCAACGTGAATAATTGGACAATACATTCGAAGAGGTACGTGGTATATCCTACCAACGGGACATCAAAAAATGTAATATCATATATTTCACGGAATCGTGGCTGAATGATGACATGGATATTCAGCTAGCGGGATGTACGCTGCACCGGCAAGATAGAACAGCACACGCTTGTAAGACGAGGGGGGGGGCGGTCTGTGCATATTTATAAACAACAGCTGGTGCACAAAATCTAAGGAAGTCTCTAGATTTTGCTCGCCTGAAGTAGAGTATCTTATGATAAACTGCAGACCACACTGTTTTCCAAGAGAGTTTTCAGCTATACTTTGTGGCTGTTTATTTACCACCACAGACGGATGCTTGGAACTAAAACAGCACTCAGTCAGCTGTATAAGGAAATAAGTAAACAGGAAACCGCTCACCCAGAGGCGGCGCTCCTAGTGGCCGGAGACTTTAATGAAGGGAACTTAAATCAGTTCTACCTAATTTCTATCAACGTCAACAAATGTGCAACCAGAAGGAAAACAATTCTAGATCACATTTACTCCACACACAGAGACGTGTTCAAAGCTCTCTCTCCCTCACCCTCCATTTGGTAAAACTGACCACAATTCTATCCTTCTGATTCCTGCTTACAAGCAAAAATGTATGCAGGAAGCACCAGTGACTCAGTCTATTAAAAAAGTGGTCAGATGAAGCAGATGCTAAACTACAGGACTCTTTTTCTAGCACAGACTGGAACATGTTCCGGGATTCTTCCGATGGCATTGAGGAGTACACCACATCAGTCACTGGCTTCAATAAGTGCATCGAGGATGTCGTCCCCACAGTGACTGTACGTACATACCCCAACCAGAAACCATGGATTACAGGCAACATTTGCACTGAGCTAAAGGGTAGAGCTGCCACTTTCAAGCTGCGGGACTCTAACCCGGACGCTTATAAGAAATCCCGCTATGCCCTCAGACAAACTATCAAACAGGCAAAGCGACAATACAGGGCTAAGATTGAATCATGCTACACCGGCTCTGACACTCGTCTTATGTGGCAGGGCTTGCTAACTATTACAGACTACAAAGGGAAGCACAGCCGCGAGCTGCCCAGTGACACGAGCCTACCAGATGAGCTAAATCACTTCTATGCTCGCTTCAAAGCGAGCAACACTGAGGCATGCATAAGAGCATCAGCTGTTCCGGATGACTGTGTGATCACGCTCTCCTTAGCCGATGTGAGTGAGACCTTTAGACAGGTAAACATTCACAAGGCTGCTGGGCCAGACAGATTACCAGAACGTGTGCTCCGGGCATGTGCTGACCAACTGGCAGGTGTCTTCACTGGCATTTTCAACATGTCCCTGATCGAGTCTGTAATTCCAACATGCTTCAAGCAGACCACCATAGTCCCTGTGCCCAAGAACACTAAAGCAACCTGCCTAAATGACTACAGACCCGTAGCACTCACGTCCATAGCCATGAAGTGCTTTGAAAGGCTGGTAAAGACTAACATCAACATCATTATCCCAGAAACCCTAGACCCACTCCAATTTGCACAACATCCCAATAGATGCACAGATGATGCCATCTTTATTGCACTCCACACTGCCCTTTCCCTTTCTCCACACTGCCCTGCGCTCAGCATTCAACACCATAGTACTCTCAAAGCTCATCACTAAGCTAAGGATCCCCTCCTCCAGTCCCCTCCTGTACTCCCTCTTCACCCACGACTGCGTGGCCAGGTTTGCAGACGACACAACAGTCGTAGACCTGATCACCGACAACGATGAGACAGCCTATAGGGAAGAGGTCAGGTTCTACAGCTGCAACATCGAGAGCATCCTGGCTGTTTGCATCACTGCCTGGTACGGCAACTGCAAAGCACTACAGAGGGTAGTGCGTACGGCCCAGTACATCACTGGTGCTAAGCTGCCTGCCCTCCAGGGCCTCTACATCAGGCGGTGTCAGAGGAAGGCCCTAAAAATTGTCAAAGACCCCAGCCACCCCAGTCATATACTGTTCTCTCTACTACCACATGGCAAGCAGTACCGGAGTGCCAAGTTTAGGACCAACAGGCTTCTCAACCGTTTTTATCCCCAAGCCATAAAGACTCCTGAACAGGTAATCAAATGGCTACCCAGACTTTTTGCATTGTGTTCCTCCCCCCAACCCCTGTTTATCATGTATGCATAGTCACTTTAACTATACATTCATGTACATACTACCTCAATTAGCCCGACCAACCGGTGCCCCCGCACATTGGCTACCCTGACTATCTGCATTGTGTCCCTCCACCCACCACCCGCCAATCCCTCTTTTACGCTACTGCTACTCTCTGTTTATCATATATGCATAGTCACTTTAACCATACCTACATATACATACTACCTCAATCAGCCTGACTAAGCGGTGCCTGTATGTAGCCTCACTACTGTTGTTTTTCACTGTCTTTTTTACTGTTGTTCTTATTTCTTTACTTATCTATTGTTCACCTAATACCTTTTTTAACTTAGAAATTGCACTGTTGGTTAGAACCTGTAAGTAAGCATTTCACTGTCTACACCTGTTGTATTCGGCGAAGGTGACAAATAAACTTTGATTTGATATTTAATAAAGCCCTTTTGTGGGGAAAGACTCATTCTGATTGGCTGGGCCTGGCTTACCAGTGGCTGGCCCTATGCCCTCCAAGGCCGACCCATAGCTGCGCCCCTGCCCAATCATGTGAAATCCATAGATTTGGACCCAATGAATTTATATAAATTGACTGATTTCCTTCTATGAACTGTAACTCAGTAAAAACATTTTGCATTTTGTAATTTTGTTCAGTATAGTTACTGAAGTGTTGCTATCTAATTTAATTTTAAATCATAAGCATGTCAGTAGCTGAATTCTCCATTCTTGTACATTCCCTTATACAGTGTACGTAACACAATGCCATTTATTATGTAGGGTTTTTGAAGTTATGGTTGATGGTACCAAAATGCAGAACATGATCTCAGCCATGCCCTGTCTGTCTGCACCCTCACCTACACCTCCCCTTGCCCCGAAGGACCATATCTGTGACTCTTTGTCTCTTCCCAGCTAACAGATAATGTTCTGAGAACCATATGTTTCTTAGAGCTTGGTGGGAGCATGGTTGTCCTTTGGTTATTTTGCATATAACCTTCCCACAATGTTCTGGGAATGGTGCAAGATAATTGCTTAGCTTTGTAACATTCTCAGCACATTTAAGAAACTTGACAAAATAACATTATTTTGAAATACGTTAAATAACGTATTTCATTACTTCAGCAGAATGCACTGTCAGCTAGCAGTGTTATTGAAAGTCTTATTGAAACATTCAGTGAAAGTTAAGATATTCAAAACACAAAAAAAAACTATAATTTTCATTCTCAGAACGTTATTAAAACCTCCCAGGAAAACTTTAAAGGAACCCGATTATAATGTTCTCAGAACCTCCCAGCAACTGAAAAACAAAAGTCCCAGATTTTCACTTCCATTCTCAGAACGTAAAAAAAAATATACAGTTTTACTGGTCAGGAAACTCATGGCTTCGTTCCCAGAACCAATGGGAAACCAAAAACTTACGCTCCCACAACTACCAAGGAACTAAAAGAGCAACAGCATATGAAATGACAACAACAACAATCTAAACGCCATGTCATGTTTTTTAAAGGAACTCTAAAGTAGTCACAGAGGTTTTCTACCTCTGTTTATACTCCATCTGCCCCCTTGGTTTTCTCTCATTGCTATGCCTCAGTACCCATGTGGTTTCGGGATTTTCCCTTTTTTGCCTCTCCTCAGTTACTTCCATAAAGGAGAGCTGTTTTCTGCAGTGTTGCTGCGTTGTATGTTTAGCGGAGCGCTACAGTAAGAGGTACATTAGTAGTCTGAATGGATGCACAGTCTTTTTTTGAGGCCTGGTTTCTTCTCTTTCTCTTTTGTGTGTTTCTATGACAACCTGTAGTGTTGTATAAGATGGCGTTTTGGGTGTGCACCTGTGTGTTGGTGTTTAATGACCCTCAGGTGTGTACAGTTGAGCAATACGGCCCGAGGAGGTGTGGTATATGGCCAATATACCACGGCTAAGGGCTGTTCTTATGCACAACACAATGCGGAGTGCCTGGATACAGAGCTTAGCCATGGTATATTGGCCATATACCACAAACCCCTGAGGTGCCTTATTGCTTTTATAAACTGGTTACCAACGTAATTATAGCAGTAAAATGAAATGTTTTGTCATACCCTAGGTATACGGTCTGATATACCACGGCTGTCAGCCAATCACCATTCAGGGCTCGAACCACCCAGTTTATAATATGTAATAAATGACCCATTGGCGAGTTTGTCCTCTGGTTTCCCTGAGATTCTCAATGGTACTTGTCTTGTGACTTCTTTGTTATTAGGATGTATGAAAGTGTCAGGTTGTTGTTGCATTCATACCTTTACATGTAACATGGTTAATGATTATCCCACTTAGAAAGTTGTAATTTAGCTCGCTTATCAAGCATTTGGGTCAACATAAAATTGACATGACATTTGCATTTAGATGGGATAATCAGTATTAACCTGCCATACCTCATGGGTTGCCACAATGGCATCCCATGGACTGTATATACCAAATCAGAATGCAGGAGAGATACAGACTCCGATAGTCTTGAGTGTGTACTGTAGGTAATTTGTCTGTGTTGACCTTGAAGTGTGTACCCGTCTGCGTTTTCTCAGCCTCAGCACAGGGTAGTGGGAGGAGCAGCGGCCAGGGGAAGTCATGGAGGAGTCCACTCCAGATGCTCTATGACAGTGACCAGGTAAGTCCTGCCCACTACCAGGTAGGATTCACGTTGATGACCACTGAACTTCTTTTTGGTCATGTTTTATGAGTTAGAATAGGTAATTTGTGAAAATAAAATCATTGGTAAGCTATTCAGTACTTACTGCTTACTTGCTGAAAGTCTCTCATCAGTGTTTCCCCTATATAAATTTAGCTGCCGCAGCGTGGTAGGTGTCCATTTTAATGTAATATAACTGAACACGAAATACAAAATAAGCACGTGAAACAACGACAATTGAAACCGTCCTGAAAGGTGACAAAACAGGAAACAACTACCCACACACACCAGGTGGGAGCAGGCTTCCTAAGTATGGTTCTCAATCAGAGACAACGAAAGACAGCTGTCTCTGATTGGGAACCATACCAGGCCAAACACAGAAAACATAGAAATCACAACATAGAATGCCCACCCCAACCAAACCAAAATAGAGACATAAAAAGGAACTAAGGTCAGGGTGTGACATGGTGTTAACAACTGAAATAACAGTTCTCTTGTCAGCTTTCCTCAACCAATATTACATTTTTCAAGCAACTGCAGAATGATGATTAACATCTTTTGGCATCTATGGGAATTTTGTCAGTGTAAGCCCCTAATAAAATACATTTCCAATCCATGTTTAGAATAATTCTGTTTCTGAAGTTACTGGTCTGTAAAAGCAGATTTAGATCATCATTATTAATCCCCCATTGCTACTACAGATGTTCCTCATGCTCCAAGGGTTTGGGTGTCTCACAATCTGTACTCATTCCAAGCCTTTCAAACTGTCTCCTGTAGTTACTAGTGACTGTCAGTGATTGATACAGGTGCAACCCTTGACCTTTCTTATGTTTTTGTTTACCGTCTAGTTAGGGTTGGAAAATTCCAGGAACTTTTCCAAAATGCCCAGGTTTTCCAGAAATACTGGTTGGATAATTCCTGGAATCAACTACAGTACTTTGAAGTTCCTCATCAAACAAAAGCCCTGACTTGACGATTCCAGACTGCAGTCAGACATTGGTTAGCAAAATCAAATTATTTCTCTTATAAAAAATTATAACCCTGTCTTTGTAATTTTGCCAGGATTTGTCTCTATCTCCCGCCTCTCCTTCCCACCGTTGTATCTAGTTGGCTGGGTGTCCTTTGGGTGGTGGACCATTGTTGATACACACGGGAAACTGTTGAGCGTGACCCCAGCAGCGTTGCAGTTCTTGACACACTCAAACCGGTGCACCTGGCACCTACTACCATACTCCATTCAAAAGCACTTAAATATTTTGTCTTGCCCATTCACCTTCTGAGTAGCACACATACACCATCCATGTCTCAATAATCTCAAGGCTTAAAAATCCTTTAAAATCCTTTTAAATCCTTTATCTACACTGATTGAAGTGGATTTAACAAGTGACGTCAATAAGGGACCATAGCTTTTACCTGGATTCGCCTGGTCAGTCTGTCATGGAAAGAGCTGATGTTCTTAATGTTTTGTACACTACGTGTATGTAGCCGATAGAGTTGAATAGACTACTTAAGTGTCCCATGTCATTCAACTTCAAAACAAATGTGTACAGTCAGTGTGTCACTACGACGGATTGAAATTTCTGAGGCCAAAGGATAAGCCCTGGCCCACAAACTCTCTACAATTATACAGTATGACATTACATAGGGACTGTTCCAGAACTAAGACTTGGAGAGAGCGCGAGAGAAATTAGCTTGAATAGGGTACAGAAAAAATAGTTCTATAGGAGTGAGCTGTTGCCAATTATATCTCAGGGAGGGGAGTCCGAGGCCCATGCCAAAGGACTGAAGAACTCCTAAAGACATAATTTACTTTAAATCGCTGGCGGTTTTATTTTTGATATTTTGCACTTTGCTTATCCAAAGTGGAACCCCGTGGTGTTGCGATACTCTGAGGAAAAGTGTTTGAATTTATGAAGACAGAAAGCAAAACTGGAAGATCATTATAACCAATTGTATTAATTTTACTTCTCTGTATAAGCCTACAAGAATATTATGTTGGATCACTAAAGGGTGTAATTCAAATCAAATCAAATTGTATTTGTCACATACACATGGTTAGCAGATGTTAATGCGAGTGTAGCGAAATGCTTGTGCTTCTAGTTCCGACAATGCAGTAATAACCAACGAGTAATCTAACCTAACAATTCCACAACTACTACCTTATACACACAAGTGTAAGGGGATAAAGAATATGTACATAAAGATATATGAATGAGTGATGGTACAGAACGGCATAGGCAAGATGCAGTGGATGGTATCGAGTACAGTATATACATATGAGATGAGTAATGTAGGGTATGCAAACAAAGTGGCATAGTTTAAAGTGGCTAGTGATACGTGTATTACATAAAGATGCAGTAGATGATATAGAGTACAGTATATACATATAAGATGAGTAATGTAGGGTATGTAAACATTATATTATATTAAGTGGCATTGTTTAAAGTGCTAGTGATACATTTTTACATCAATTTCCATTATTAAAGTGGCTGGAGTTGAGTCAGTATGTTGGCAGCAGCCACTCAATGTTAGTGAGAGCTGTTTAACAGTCTGATGGCCTTGAGATAGAAGCTGATTTTCAGTCTCTCGGTCCCTGCTTTGATGCACCTGTACTGACCTCGCCTTCTGGATGATAGCGGGGTGAACAGGCAGTGGCTCGGGTGGTTATTGTCCTTGATGATCTTTATGGCCTTCCTGTGACATTGGGTGGTGTAGGTGTCCTAGAGGGCAGGTAGTTTGCCCCCAGTGATGCGTTGTGCAGACCTCACTACCCTCTGGAGAGCCTTACGGTTGTGGGCGGAGCAGTTGCCGTACCAGGCGGTGATACAGCCCGACAGGATGTTCTCGATTGTGCATCTGTAGAAGTTTGGGAGTGCTTTTGGTGACAAGCTGAATTTCCTCAGCCTCCTGAGGTTGAAGAGGCGCTGCTGCACCTTCTTCACAACGCTGTCTGTGTGGGTGGACCATTTCAGTTTGTCCATGATGTGTACGCCGAGGAACTTAAAACTTACTACCATCTCCACTAATGTCCCGTTGATGTGGATAGGGGGGTGCTCCCTCTGCTGTTTCCTGAAGTCCACAATCATCTCCTTTATTTTGTTGACGTTGAGTGTGAGGTTATTTTCCTGACACCACACTCCGAGGGCCCTCACCTCCTCCCTGTAGGCCGTCTCGTCGTTGTTGGTAATCAAGCCTACCACTGTAGTGTCGTCCACAAACTTGATGATTGAGTTGGAAGTCCAGTACCCAGTTGCACAGGGCGGGGTCGAGACCCAGTGTCTCGAGCTTGATGACGAGTTTGGAGGGTACTATGGTGTTAAATGCTGAGCTGTAGTCGATGAACAGCATTCTCACATAGGTATTCCTCTTGCCCAGATGGGTTAGGGCAGTGTGCAGTGTGGTTGAGATTGCAGACTCTCCTTCACTGCAGCCGACGTGAGTAAAACATTTAAACGTGTTAACCCTCGCAGGGCTGCAGGCCCAGACGGTCCTCAGAGCATGTGCAGACCACATCCTGATCCGCGACGGGACTGGTTTTCTTTTTGTAATCCGTGATTGACTGTAGACCCTGCCACATACATCTTGTGTCTGAGCCGTTGAATTGCGACTCTACTTTGTCTATATACTGACGCTTAGCTTGTTTGATTGCCTTGCGGAGGGAATAGCTACACTGTTTGTATTCGGTCATGTTTCCGGTCACCTTGCCCTGGTTAAAAGCAGTGGTTCGCACTTTCAGTTTCGAGCGAATGCTGCCATCAGTCCACAGTTTCTGGTTTGGGAATGTTTTAATTGTTGCTGTGGGTATAACATCAACAACATCAACAATTACTTCTTACAATAAGTTTAACCTAAGCAAATGTTTTACAATGCATGTGGAGTTGACTTTGCATGCGCCAGTTACCCAGTTACCCCTAGGTTTACAAGGAGCACGTAGTATCTACTTGAGGTAAATCGTAGCCGACAGGGACGACTCCAGATAAGAATATGTGCCATCAAAATACATTTTGCTCCACAAATTAAGATCAAGATTTTTATGGAAGATCGTCTTTACACTATCAGGGATAATGAATGACATTGGCAAGTTACCTTGTGCCTCACTGATGAGAAAGATAAAGTAATAGTTTACTTGAGGTTTTACTTTAACTTCTGCCGTGACAAAATTGTTTGATAGAAAGATGTAACTACCCAGCTACACAGTGAGTGAAGCCTCCGTTAGCATCGGTGCTGCCTGCTCCGGTGTGTCCTTGAAATTTCAGTGTCAACAGTGTCTTCTCAAACCAGGACAGAGGACGACACTGAGAGCCTCCGCATTTGGCTGAGTAAATGGAAGGCGTAAATACAGGAGAGAGTGAATACAGGTTTTGTACAGGAAGGAAGCCACGTTGAACTGGCTGAACTGAAGTGTTAGTGCAGCGGTGTGTGGATGGGAGAGATTGAATGTGATTAGGACATCCAGCTGCAGTGTTTGTGTGTGTGTTACAAGAGGGAGAGAGATGGGTCAATAAAACTCAACCATGAAGTTTGACAAACAATAAGATCATTTAGAGAAGCTGTTATTTAGTGTCATTCAGGACGAACATACTCTTCTCTTGGTTGCAGACTCCGTAATGCACACATTTTCATCTTATTTTCTACCTCTCCTCATATTCTCTAAATTTCTTCGAAGACGTCAGCATGACGTCAAAACGACAGTCACCTGTTCGTATCCTGTACAATGGATTAAAGTGAGCTAAATTAAATACATCTCTGCTTTTTTTGAGTGCTCCAACTCCTTTCTACCTCGAATTTGTCCTTTTGGAAATGTTTCTTGATAAGCCCTTCTCATGATTTTTGTCATTGTTGTTGAGCACCCCTCCTTTCCTTTGTATGCTGAAGCATGAAGGCCCACCTGAACTCTCAATTTTCTGGAGATAAACTACATTGGACAGATTATGCCCGGTTTGGTTAATCTCCCAGACATTTATACTACTGCATAAGCATGTAGTTAATTCCTTTTCAGAATACATTTTTTCCGTGGGGGTAAAGTCAAGGTGTTGATTTAATTATATGAAGTGACATTGGAATGCGAGGAGTGTTTCAGCCCCTGTAAGTAACTTCGTAATGTCAATAAACAGAGGAGGTCCAAGCCTGACTTTTGAAGAGTGTTTTTTTTCTTCTTCTCATAGTCATAGACAAAGGCCCCCGTCCAGAAACAACCCCCAGCCTCTACAAGGCACAGGTAGATCAGAAAGGATTGGATGGGTATAACCAATATGTTCCTCCTAGCTAGCCTGTCTGAGGGAAAGGTGGAGCTACAACCATTTTGTTTCTCCCAGCTAGCCTATCTGAGGGTTAGGTTTAGAATAAGGGTTACGTTTAGGGTTAGGATAAGGGTTAAGGTTAGGGTTTGTAGATAGTTAGCTTAAATGTTACTAATAGTCTGTAGATAGTATGTAGAGCATCTATAGATGGACTATCCAATTAAAGTTTTACCCTACAACCATATTACAGGTTTTTAGAAATGTTTGCCAATTTATACAAAATAAAAAACAGATACCCTATTTATGTAAGTATTCAGACCCTTTGCTATGAGGCTAGAAATTGACCTCAGGTGCATCCTGTTTCCATTGATCATCCTTGAGATGTGATTTGGAAAGACACACACCTGTCTGCATACAGTTGAAGTCGAAAGTTTACATACACTTAGGTTAGAGTCATTAAAACTTGTTTTTCAACCACTCCACAAATTTCTTGTTAACAAACTATAGTTTTGGCAAGTCGGTTAGGACATCTACTTTGTACATGACACAAGTAAATATTCCAACAATTGTTTGCAGACAGATTATTTCACTTATTATTCACTGTATCACAATTCCAGTGGGTCAGAAGTTAACATACACTAAATTGACTGTGCCTGTAAACATTATGTCATGGCTTTAGAAGCTTCTGATAGGCTAATTGACATCATTTGAGTCAATTGGAGGTGTACCTGTGGATGTATTTCAAGGCCTAACTTCAAACTCATGGGAAAATCAAAAGAAATCAGCCAAGACCTCAGAAAGAAAATTGTAGACCTCCACAAGTCTGGTTCATCCATGGGAGCAATTTCCAAATGCCTGAAGGTACCACGTTCATCTGTACAAACAATAGTGCGCAAGTATAAACACCATGGGACCACGCAGCCGTCATACCGCTCAGGAAGGAGACGCGTTCTGTCTCCTAGAGATGACAACAACAGCAAAGGACCTTGTGAAAATGCTGGAGGAAACGGGTACAAAATTATCTATATCCACAGTAAAATGAGTCCTATATAGACATATAACCTGAAAGGCCGCTCAGCAAGGAAGAAGCCACTGCTCCAAAACCGCCATAAAAAAGCCAGAGTGCAGTTTGCAACTGCACATGGGGACAAATATCGTGCTTTTTGAAATGTCCTCTGGTCTGATGAAACAAAAATAGAACTGTTTGTCCATAATGACCATCGTCATGTTTTGAGGAAAAAAGTGGGAGGCTTGCAAGCCGAAGAACACCATCCCAACCGTGAAGCATGGCGTGGCAGAATCATGTTGTGGGGGTGCTTTGCTGCAGGAGGGACTGGTGCACTTCACAAAATAGATGGCATCATGAAGTAGGAAAATTATGTGTATATATTGAAGCAATATCTCAAGACATCAGACATCAGTCGCAAATGGGTCTTCCAAATAGACAATGACCCCAAGCATACTTCCAAGGCTGTGGCAAAATGGCTTAAGGACAACAAAGTCAAGGTATTGGAGCGGCCATCATAAAGCCCCGAATTCAATCCTCTAGAAAATTTGTGGGCAAAACTGAAAATGTGTGTGTGAGCAAGGAGGACTTCAAACCTGACTCAGTAAAACCAGCTCTGTCAGGAATGGGCCAACATTGCTTGTGGAAGGCTAACTGTAACATTTGACCCAAGTTAAACCATTTAAAGGCAATGCTACCAAATACTAGTTGAGTGTATGTAAACTTCTGACCCACTGGGAATGTGATGAAAGAAATAAAAGCTGAAATAAATCATTCTCTCTTCTATTATTCTGACATTTCACATTGTTAAAATAAAGTGGTGATCCTAACTGACCTAAGACAGGGGATTTTTATGAGGAATAAATGTCAGGAATTGTGAAAAACTGAGTTTTAATGTATTTAGCTAAGGTGTATGTAAACTTCTGACTTCAACTGTAAGGTCCCACAGTTGACAGTGCATGTCAGAGTAAAAACCAAACCATGAGGTCAAAGGAATTGTCCGTAGAGCTCCGAGACAGGATTGTGTCGAGGCACAGATATGGGGAAGAGTACCAACACATTTCTGCAGCATTGAAGGTCCCCAAGAACACAGTGGCTTCCATCATTCTTAAATGGGTTAAGTTTGGAACTACCAAGACTCTTCCTAGATCTGGCTGCCCGGCCAAACTGAGCAATCGGGGAGAAGGGCCTTGGGCAGGGAGGTGACCAGGAACCCGATGGTCACTCTGACAGAGTTCCTCTGTGGAGATGGTTGTCCTTCTGGAAGGTTCTCCCATCTCTGCATCATTCCAACAACCAGGCCTTTATGGTAGAGTGGCCAGACGGAAACCACTCAGTAAAAAGGCAGATGACAGTCCACTTGGATTTTGCCAATAGGCACCTAAAGACTCAGACCATGAGAAACAAGATTATCTGGACTGATGAAACCAAGATTAAACTATTTTGCCTGAATGGCAAGCCTCACGCCTGGTGGAAACCTGGCACCATCCCTGCGGTGAAAGAGGGTGGTGGCAGCATCTTGCTGCGGGGATGTTTTCCAGCGGCAGGGACTGGTAGAGGAGTCAAGATTGAGGGAAAGATGAACGGAGCAAAGTACAGAGAGATCCTTGATGAAAACCTGCTCCAGAGTGCTCAGGACCTCAGACTAGGGTGAAGGTTTACCTTCCAACAAGACAATGACCCTAAGCACACAGCCAAGATAACGCAGGAGTGGCTTCGGGACAAGTCTCTGAATGTCCTTGAGTGCACCAGCCAGAGTCCGGAATTGAACCCGATCGAACATCTCTGGAGTGACCTGAAAATAGCAGCAACGCTCCCCTTCCAACCTGACAGAGCTTGAGAGGATCTGCAGAGAAGAATTGGAGAAACTCTCCAAATACAGGTGTGCCAAGCTTATAGCGCCATACCCAAGAAGACTCAAGGCTGTAATCGCTGCTAAAGGTGCTTCAACAAAGTACTGAGTAAAGGGTCTGAGTACTTATGCAAATGTGATATCAGTTTAAAAAAATTATGCATTAACCACATTTTCTAAAAACCTTATTTTTCTTTGTCATTATGGGGTATTGTGTGTAGATTGACGAGGAAAACAACTATTTAATTCATTTTCGAATAAGGCTGTAACGTAACAAAATGTGGAAAAGTCAAGGGGTCTGAATACTTTCCGAATGCACTGTACATGAAGGGGTTGGGGTTAGTTCTGGAGCCAACACTCTTTTAGTTCTGGAGCCAACACCATTTAGTTACTGAGCCAAACTCATTTAGTTCTAGAGCCAACACCATTTAGTTACTGAGCCAAACTCCATTAGTTCCTGAGCCAAACTTCTTTAGTTCTGGAGCCAACACTATTTAGTTCCTGAGCCAAACTCATTTAGTTCTAGAGCCAACACCATTTTGTTACTGAGCCAAACTCCATTAGTTCCTGAGCCAAACTTCTTTAGTTCTGGAGCCAACACTCTTTTAGTTCTGGAGCCAACACCATTTAGTTACTGAGCCAAACTCCATTAGTTCCCGAGCCAAACTTCTTTAGTTCTGGAGCCAACACGATTTAGTTCCTGAGCCAAACTCATTTAGTTCTGGAGCCAAAACACTTTAGTTCTGGAGACAAAACATTTTAGTTCTGGAGACAAAACCCTTTATAGATTGTTCAGCGCTTGTGCTCAGCCTCCTGACATGACATATTTTTGGTGTTCTCCAGATCAGTTTCCTGTCTCCTATCTAATGAGGTACAATGTTGAAAGTTGTTCATGTGTTAACATGTTAAAATATGTCAATGTGTTCAGTGACATGGATCTAAAAATGTATCCCCGAGCAATAACCACTTGCCATCTCATTTCCTACTCTCCTCAAGCTCAATTAACTGTTAAACCACACTGAGCCATCTACCATTTGTGTCAGTGTCTGGAATCCTCTCCTCTTTTACAGCTGGAGCAGTCGACGGTGCAGGTGACCCACCAGGGTCGGCGGGAGCTGCTGGAGGACGCCTGCCGCTCATACACGCACAAGCGTCGCGTGCTCATCCCCGAGGACCTCAAGCACGTCATTGTGGATGACCAGCACGGCCTGCTCTACTGCTACGTGCCCAAGGTGGCCTGCACCAACTGGAAGCGTGTCCTAATGGTCCTGACAGGCTCCGCTGGCCCCCACCGCGACCCCCTCGCCATCCCCGCCAACGAGGCCCACGTGCCTGGCAACCTGCGCACCCTCTCTGAGTATTCCACCTCTCAGATCAACCAGCGGCTGCGCTCCTACCTGAAGTTTGTGTTTGTGCGTGAGCCCTTTGAGCGGCTCGTTTCAGCTTACCGCAACAAGTTCACACGCAGCTACAACACGGCCTTCCACAAGCGCTACGGCACCAAGATCATCCGCCGGCACCGGCCCAACCCCCAGGCCGAAGCACTGGAGCGGGGAGACGACGTCTCCTTCGAGGAGTTTGTGTACTACCTGGTGGACCCGGCCACACAGCGCGAGGAGCCCTTCAACGAGCACTGGGAGCGTGTGCACTCGCTGTGCCACCCCTGCCTCATCCACTACGACGTGGTGGGCAAGTACGAGACGCTGGAGCAGGACTCCCGCTACGTGCTGCAGCTGGCTGGGGTGGAGGGCCAGGTGACTTTCCCTGCCTCGGCCAAGAACACCAGGACTACGGGAGACATGGCCGCTCAGTTCTTCAACAACATCAGACCCTTCTATCAGAAGAAGCTGTATAACCTCTACCACATGGACTTCCTGCTGTTCAACTACTCCACGCCAGAGTACCTGAAATTTTGATGACGTTACGCTTCTTAGGAGGAGCCTTAGTTTGAACCATCTACGTAGTAGTTGGAACGTAGTAGTTGGAAGCGTGACATTGTGCCCGGCCCCACTAGCTTATTACTTGTGATGTATAGCTGATGTCAGCTATTCTGGCGGCTTTTAACAGCTGTTGCTTATAACAACATTATGTATAACCTCTGACAGAGGGTTCAAAAGAAGTGGTACAGACACTTTTAACATGGGTCCTGGGACTCTTCAAAGCACAGGTATGTTTTACGGAGAGGACTAACCTGGTGAAATCTAAGGAACTAAAGATATCTTTCATATCAAAAGTGAGAGTGGCTTTAAGATGAGACAACGGGGAATGGACACTTAAGATGAAGATGTTGTACTGTTAGCAATGAGCCAATGGAGATTAAATGATTGCCTCTGTATGTGTAAAATGCACCTCAAGTGCACATTAACTCAAAATGACCAAACTTTGGTTACAATTATAATTTTTTCTTTCAAAGTTTATTTTGTCACCACCATTCTACAGTAAGACTAAAAGGAACGCAAGCTATCTGAAGTAATAGGGGTGCTGAAAGTATCTCTATCAGTGCCGTTGAGTGGGCCTTATGACTTAAAGGTGTATGACATCCTCTGGAAATGTGACATCAGTGTTTTCCTTGTACTGTAGAGAGTTGACTCTCATTGGACGGTTTATTTATTGTGATATTTGTGTCCCAGTGTCAACAAACTGCAGATAGAGCACACATTTAGACATTAGGAATAACTACCATAACATCAGACAGTCAAATAAACACATCTAAGCAGTTTGTGTGTGTCTGTGTCTGGAATGCTGGCGTAGCAGTCAACACAAAGGGTAAGAATCCATCTGTGCAATATGTTGAATTTACTGTGTATGTTTGAAATATTAAGGTCAAATCATGCAGTTTTATAGGTCCTGTGAACAAAGGTATGAGAAGAGAGCCCTTTCACTGCATTCAGAACAGAGTTGTGTCCAATTATATAGGCAATAGTTTTATCAGTCTTGATGTCAATACTCTTCACATTATGCTAGTACCAACAGTGACCCTTCTGGAGGCTTGGACACCTGTCTGATAAAGTCTACCTAAGACAAGGCTGCAACATGGGGCTTACTTTGATAGTTCAGTGAAATTACATTTGTTGGCAGTGGCTAGTTTAACAAAACCAAAAGTGTGTAATGCTGTCACTCCTTGTCCACAAACCCCTTTCAAGGTGAATAAATAAATATCGTAACATGTAATTTTTTTCCAAACTATCCCTTTAAGTAAAGGTCTAGCCATTTGTCATAGGCTTCACTTAATCTGGATACCTGCCATGTTCTCTGACACAATGTCAACACGGCACTTCTACAGTATGTGCTCCACAGCCAAGAGACACGAACCTTGACCCCGACACGGTTCTATCCCTACAGCACGGGCATCGCTTTATGAAATCTGTGGTTTTGGTAATGTTTTACCGTGTGTGTGTGAGAAATAACTGTTGGGGTGATCAGCACAGGTATTTATGCCCCCCCCCCCCCCGTAGCAGAAGATCGGCCTGGGTACCGTGGTGTTGAAATGCAGGGTTGTCACAAGGACGTGTTTGAATGTTGCTGGTGGTGAGGTCACATTTTATTGATCTGTTTTGTAAAATCACATGACATGCATTGATTCTACTGTAAGATATGTGGGGTCATAAAATGGAAGACAGGCATTGTATGTGAATGGTTTTACTCCAACAATGGAACACATTGATACAAATTGGGTTACTAAAATAAGAGCAAGTGAGCAAGTGCTCTCTAGGTACAATCAGACTATTGTTAACACAGTAACATACATACTAAGTCAACATGTACAATTGAAAACATGATTCTAACTGTTGAAATCTTTGGTGAAAGTTATATTGTTTGTGTCATTGCAGAGCATCAAAGATGCTGTTTTTAAAAGTATATATTAATTGACTTAAAAGGCCCCACATGACTCCCGTAGTTTGTACAGTAATGGTTTGGAGGCACAAATGAAAGTAGCAGTGGTCGATCATTGAAATTGTGACACATGGATTAATCCCATGTCCTCTATTGGTTTATAGTGTGTTTATCCCGTGAGTGCATTAGTACATTTATTGTGACTAAACTCACAAGTGAACCATTTTTGAGAATGAAGATAAATGTATAGACAGTCAGCAAACAAACAAGCGCAGACAATATTATTGCTTTAGTACAGTGCATTTACCATTTTACCATTAAAGCGTTTAAAGCGTTCACATCTCAACAGGTAGCTTCTATGTGGTAACTGGGCGCTGAAAGACTGTCGAGCTACAGTATACAGGTACTCCCTTAGCAGCATTCATTTCTTAAGCCCTGTTGATACCTGGTTCTAACATGACGCCTTTTCCCTGATCTTTTCCACATTCTGATTGTGTAGACTTTTAAAAGACGCATTGTGATCAGATCTTATAAGTGTAAATGGACAAGATCAGGACGAAGGACGCATGTTAATGGCAGGCATAAACAGGGCTGCTGTGGAGCCAAGAGACCGTATGTGAAGTCAAGCTTGGTGGTTGTCGGAGGCCTGTGAAACTACAGTGTGTAGGCCACGTTGTTATATCTTAATTTCAGTCGCACTAGACATGGTGGGCTGGTATAGATTGAATGGCCCTGAAGCTCAGGGCCAGGAAGCCGGTCCCCAACAGATCCCCCAGAGCCGTGAGGTACGGGATAGAGTAGTTATCCGGGTCCAGCCCCCTCCGCCACATCCAGCGCACCATCAGGTCAGCCAGGTACAGCAGTATCACAACCTGTGAATCAGTTGACAGCACGATGAGTAACCCACTAGTGCAGGTAACTGAGGGAAGTTGGACTGTGCAGAAGCTGTAATACAATGTCCCTTTCACCCTGGGAAAGATGTATAGGCCATGTTCAATAGCTTCTCTGTTATACTGTCTAGTAACATCCCATTATTATGTAGATTACTGGCAACCCACACTGTATGTGAACAAGTAAAAAGAAGTTGAGGTCATGTGAACAATCAACATTAAGGGCAAAAACGCGTACATGGTTCACACTGTCTGTATACATTTATTTTTGAAGTATCTAAAAAGTTGCTAATGACACCACAGGTCATATCAACTCTGAAAAATATGTTTAATCTGGTAAGTAGCAGGACTAAAACACTGGGCTGGTGTTCTACAGATGTATCAGCATTTTCATCTACGTGTGGTTTGAATTGCAGCGCCAGAGTTTGGCAAGAGGGCTGAAAACAGTAAATATTTTATTAACATTTCTACTAAGACCGTTGTTTATATCGGCAATGGCTCTCGTAGTGTAAAACTATGATTTACTCGACCCAAACCCTCAATGTGTGAGATCCAAACAAAAGAGAGGCGTAGTATTAAAAGGAACATCTGTCCTTGAAATGGACATAGACTATCCGGAAGGCCAAAGTTAGTTACTTTAAGGAGCAGTTTTCTCTCTGTGGGTCTAACCCCAAGAAGTTCTGGAAAACGGTTAAAGACCTGGAGAATAAACCTTCCTCCTCACAGCTGCCCACGTCTCTTAAAGTTGATGTTGTGGTTGTTATTGATGTGGTGGTGGTTTAATGACCACCTCATTAAGTCAGGATTCCTATTTGACTCAGCCATGCCTCCTTGCCCGTCCAACATTTCCTCATCTTCCACCCCTTCTAATGCGACTATCCCCGATGCTTCTTCCTCTTTTACCCCTGCCCTGACACAAAGTTTCTCCCTGCAGGCAGTCACTAAGTCCGAGGTGCTAGAGGAGCTCCTGAAACTTGACCCCAAAAAACTATCTGGGTCAGATGGTTTATACCCTTTTTTCTTTAAGGTTGCTGCCCCTGTCATCGCCAAGCATATCTCTGACCTTTTAACCTGTCTCTCCTTTCTATGGAGGTTCCCACTGCTTGGAAGGCAGCCACAGTTCGTCCTTTATTTAAAGGGGGAGATCAAGCTGATCCTAACTGTTATAGGCCTAGTTTCCGCTCAGGTTATGGATGTGTCACTGCAACCTTAAAGGTCCTCAATGATGTCACCATTGCCCTTAATTCTAAGCAAATCTGTGCTGCTATAAAATTCCCCAGGGGCCAAATTCCGTCTTCACCAAGGTCACAACTTTTTTTTAAATTCATTTTTCACCATATGTCACCTTTTAAAGTAGGAGTGGTACATATCAGTTTGACCTCTGACCTGTAGCAGGGCCGCACACAGGTAGAGGCAGACAAAGGCAGGCGTGAGGGCGCCATGGCCGCCATTCAGTAAGTGGATGGTGTAGAGGAAAAGCAGGTGACCCGGAACTACCAGGAAGACTAGAACCCTCGCTGACTTGGAGTTGACCCCTGTTGATGTAAACAGGAGACTTAGAGGACATCTTAAAAGTAAGCAGAAAATAAGCTAAACTTAAAAAAGCCTTTTAATGTCTAGGAGGAAGTGTACAAGAGCGGGCTGGGTACTGACGACTGTTATGGGTTAGTAATATTGTGTGTAGATGTGTGCAGTGTTCATTTGACCCCTCTGCTTCTTTTGTGTTTCTTTTAAGTTTGTTTGACTGGTTAGCTGAGGAGCTGAAGGTCAGGTAGGGGTTAGGCCAGTGTTGTGAAGCACAGGCAAGGGTCAGGACAGTGTTGTGAAGGTCAAGCAAGGACAGTGTTGTGGTTTGAAAGTCAGGCAAGGGCATGGTTGTGAGCTGAAGGTCAGACAAGGGTCAGGGCAGTGTTGTAAGCTGAAAATCTGGGAAGGGCAGTGTTGTGAGCTGAAGGTCAGGCATGGGTTAGGGAAGTGTTGTGAGCTGAAGGTCAGGCAGGGGTCAGGGCAGTGTTGTGAACTGAAGGTCAGGCAGGGGGAGTGTTGTGAGCTAAAAGTCAGGCAGGGGTCAGGGAAGTGTTGTGAGCTGAAGGTCAGGCAGGGGTCAGGGCAGTGTTGTGTTGTGAGCTGAAGTTGAGGCAAGGGCAGTGTTGTGTCATCCTGTGTGTTTGAAGTTGAAGTGTGTTTTGACTGCTGACCTGAGGAGCAGAAGGTCAGGCAGGGCCCAGGCCAGTGTTGTGTCATCGGGAAGGGCAGGGTCCCTGGCATACTCCAGTAGTGTAGGTAGGTGGAGATGCGGCTGGCCTGGATGGCTACCAGGTTACCTCCCACACCTGGGTGAAGGGAAGGAGCCGAACAGTCGTTGAAATACCAGTAGGCATTTTTATAATCGTATTTTGTTGAATTTGTCTGTTGGTCCTTTGTAGCTCAGTTGGTAGAGCATGGTGCTTCTAACACCAGGATACTAGGTTTGATTCCTGGGACCACCCATATGCAAAATCTAAACACACATGACTTGTAAGTCACTTTAGATAAAAGTGTCTGCTATATGGAATATTATAATTTGTTATTTACATATTTAGGCTTGAGCTTTAGTAAATTATAGGTATTTTCAAGGTTATGATGAAGCGTCTTCAAGGTAATTTTAGTTGATTTTGTTTTTCTGGAACTCTTTCTAGTTAATTATGTAGGGATAATTCTGATGTGAATGTAATGGCATATCTTTAAAGTGAGTTTGTGCGCAGAGATTGCATGATCTTGTGTCCATTGGAGGTAAGGAGGATGGAGGGAGAGATGTGGAGAAAGACAGAAAGATTGATAGGCAGAAAGAAAGAAGGAAGAAGATAGAACAAGATTGGGATGCAAAGGGAGAAAGGTAAGAAAAGAATAAACAAGAACGGAGAAAAAAAGAGAGTGCGTAAGAGAGAGAAAAAAACACTGAATGGCAATGCAAATGTACTTCCTGTCTTGAAATGCCGATTAATGCGAAAAGCTTTGCTAGCGCTAGCTGAGGCTGGCAAAGATATAGAGGAAATCCTCTGAAGCAGACAGTACATAGTTGTCATTCTAAAGAGGTTTATGTAAACCTTATTGTTAGTCTTCTCCAGCGATGGTGGCTAGCCGTGGGCAACAAACATTGCCATGCTAGTCTTAGGCTGTGTTTACACAGGCAGCCCAATTCTGATCTTTTTTTCACCAATTGGTCTTTTGACCAATCAGATGAGCTCTGAAAAAAATATGCTGTGAAAAGGTCTGCTGTAATTGGTCAAAAGACCAATGAGTGGAAAAAATATCAGAATTGGGATACTTATTCAGTTGCACAACTGAATGCATTCACGTGTCTTCCGCATTTAAGCCAACCCCTCTGGATCAGACGTGTGGTGGGGGCTACCTTAATTGATGTCATCAGCCCCTAGGAAGCAGTTGTTGCGGGTTAATTACCTTACTCAAGGGCAGAACGGCAGATTATTTTCACTTTGGCAGCTCAGGGATTCAAACCAGCAACCTTTCAGTTACTGGCCCAACGCCCTTAATCGCTAGGCTACCTGCTGCCCTTAAAACATTAAACTTTAAAATGACATTGTTTACAATAGCGCAGTGGCTTCATGTAATTGGTCACACAAGTTATAGTAATTTACTGTCATACTTCAAAGACTGTCTAAATGTAACAGGACAAGAACCACGCCTGTCTATTATTTTGTCAAACATGCCATCTATCTTTCCACCAAGACAACCAGATGTTGTCTTCTAAGGAAAGGAGTACCAGATTTTAAATTTAAGCTTACATCATATGTTATAGTAGTGGACAGGCTAGGGATGAGTGGAACTTAATGCTCTTTTCAGAACCACTTGAGACCAATAAAGCTATGGCTTCTCGACTCGTACCCATGTCCAAATGAGATGTCATGGCGATTTTACAAGATACATATTTAGCAATGGTAAGCAGCATTGCAAATGGGGTAAACCTGTTTCTAGTTTTTCCCATGCAGCTGTTTCTTAGATGGCTCCTTGAGGATATTTGTTAGGAGGAAGTAAGAGCTCTTCAACATTTAAATAATATTGAGACGAAATTTAAATCTGAGCATTGAATTACACACACATGCCCCACTCTTTGATCTGAGGAGTTAGGTTCGGTCCACTCACCGTTGATTACGGGAGTGAACACCGCCATGCCCTCAAAGTTCGGGTCGCTCACCGTCTTATCCAGTATCAGGCCCCCAATACTGTGGTTTACAAGGATACAATGGGACACAAACGTCACATAACATGTTCATAGCTGTAGATTGTCTACGGGGCAAGTGATAAGTTCCACTCTGTGTCCTCCATCTGCACTGATCTGAAAGGAGAGGATAGGTGAAAGTGATCTGGTGCATTTATGCCTACTGAGCAGTAGCTGTCACCTGTCCAGTTCTGTCAAATCAGTTTGGATAAAGGTGACAAAAGGCCTTCAAGTTGCGATCGTAACTGCAAGTGAATATACAGCATGTTTGTTTCTTCGAAATCTAGTTGAACGCTCATGGATTGAACATTGATAGAATGCTGATAGCCCCAGGCATTTACCTGCTGATGGACATGGCCATGATGACGGGCTGCCACCCAGACCTCAGCACCTCTCTGACTGGAGGAGATTGCCGGGCAATGACCACCCACAGCGGAATGAGAACCAGGAAAAAGCCACACACCAGAGCAGGCAGGTACCACATCTCTGGAAGACAAGAAAGGTTGTGTGTGTGTGTGTGTGTGTGTGTGTGTGTGCGTGCGTGTGTGTTAAGCAGACTTGAAATAACTAGTCGTGAAAGAAACTGTGCTGCCCTCTACCGAAGACACAATTGAAGTACCGAATATTAATTTTCTTTCGAGAGATTTGAGGATATTTCATTTGGAAACTAATAAGAGATGTTTTATTGACTACAAAGATCAATATATATATATTTTTTTATGCCTGGAAAGGAAAATAAATGTGAAATGAAATAATGGTGAAGTTATGTAAGATATCTTGTTGGGGCTCATAGTCTTTTCCAGTTGGAAATAATGAGAGATCAGTTTCAAACCAACACATTCTACTAAATACTTTGAACATTTGAAAGAACTGGCCTACTGTCTGATTCTTTACCCTTCTCGTCAAAGAGTGGGAGTGAACAAGTGTCCATTTCAGAGGAAGTGCAGGGAATCAGAACCCAGGCATAATGGAAATGTCTCCACCAAGGCTTTGCTCAATATTGCATCCAGCCCTAGGAATCATCAATATGGGCCTAGTCAGTGATAGGGGTTAAGGTTCAGAAAACATTGGGCCTATTAGATGTCAAACATCCTTTCTTACTTTTATATATATATTTTTGACTGGACAGAAAGTCAGGGGGACAGACAATGAAAAAGCAACGACAGGTAGGATGGGGGCAAACAGTGGGTGTGCCGAGGCTCGAAAGCCATCGCCGAGGCTCGAACGCCATTGCCGGGGGAGCACGTGTGGTCTGGGAGTCGAGTGTTACCGCTCGACCAGACACCGGCACATACCACTTATTCTGCTGTGAGTGATCTGACCTTTAAACCGGAAGAGGAAGCTGCTGACCCCAGCCAGCAGAGAGAGGGTGATGAGGTCACCCAGGCTGGCAGCGATGGGCGTGGCCACGTTGTCAGGGTTGATGCCCACCTTCCTTGAGCCAATGATCACTCCCACCATCACCAGGCCTACCGACACAGAGAGCGGACTTTAGATCTAGAATCATCTAGTTGGGAATACATTTGTTGGATAAAAACCCTATTGTCAAAATCAAAACTCAGGAATACATAATAATTGCCAAAATACCCAAATATAAAACATTATTCTTTGAAATGCCCACTGAGATTGCCATCTTAATTGTGTACTCTGATTTAGCTATGAAACACTAACTTAATTAACATCTGAACGATGGAAGTGACACTACCTAACACTATCACTGGCTAGTGGCATGACAGCTATTGTGGTTTTGTCAGGTTGACTTGCCCAATGACAGGGCAGCTACAAAGGCTGTGGTGATGCTGCTGGCACATAAAACAGCAGCCTGCAGCAGGTCTACACGACCCCTGGTCATCGCGCCCAAACCCACTGCAGCTACCGCAGCCAGGAAACCCACCACTGTGGCCTGGACCTGTGGAGGGAGAGAGAGAGAGAATAGGAGCGGTAGGGAGGGGAGGGGGAGCAGAGAGAGAGGGAGAGGGGAGCAGAGAGAGAGGGGAGGGGAGCAGATAGAGAGGGAGAGGGGAGCAGAAAGAGAGGGAGAGGGGAGCAGAGAGAGAGGGAGAGGGGAGCAGAGAGAGAGAGAATAGGAGCGGTGGGGAGAGAGAGGGAGAGGGGAGCAGAGAGAGAGGGAGAGGGGAGCAGAGAGAGAGGGAGAGGGGAGCAGAAAGAGAGGGAGAGGGGAGCAGAGAGAGAGGGAGAGGGGAGCAGAGAGAGAGAGAATAGGAGCGGTGGGGAGAGAGAGGGAGAGGGGAGCAGAGAGAGAGGGAGAGGGGAGCAGAGAGAGAGAGAGGGGAGCAGAAAGAGAGGGAGAGGGGAGCAGAGAGAGAGGGAGAGGGGAGCAGAGAGAGAGGGAGAGGGGAGCAGAGAGAGGGAGGGAGGGAGGGAGAACAGAAGATGCAGCAAGGGAAGAGAGAGAGAGAGAAAGAGCCGGGAGGGAAAGGGAGAGAGAGTGGAAAAGGAGCAAGGGAAGAGAACGGAGAGCAGGAGAGGCAGGGAGCAAAGGGGAGAAAGAATGAACAGAAGAGGCAGCAAGGGAAGAGGAGAGGGGGGCAGGAAATAAAGGAGGGAGATGTAGGGGGATAGAGGGAGGGAGGGAGAATGAGGCATAACACTGAGACATGTCATTGCCTTGATACAGTGAACCCTCTTGTGCCCTCTGTTGGATTCACAAATAAACATACTTTATAGTAACATGTGGTTGACATTACAGGCTAGCCAAAGTGACAGCACTGGATTGATAAAATGCCACTGGCTGTGTTAGCTGAAGGAGAGGTCAATGTCACCTGAATGAGAGCCAGGTTGCTACACACTATCCTCCACTGCTGCTTTGGATCATCCAGCTGCCCAGTATTCGCCTGATAGGGACATAGACCATTTATAAAGGAACGGGAGAAATATTTAACATTTTAAATGGTGTGCGTGTGAGTTTGTATGTAAAATCTAGATTTAGTTTTACATTCAAACATGTTGTGGCAGCGTTGAGTGTGTGTATGTGTGTGTCAGCAGTGTCTGTCCGTGTGTGTGCGCGTGTGTGTGTGTGTGTACACTTACTGCTGTAGACAGTCTGGATGCCAGTGTCATCTCCAGGTTGCCTTTCAGTCCCACCAGGGCTGGCACCAAGATAAACACCTCTGTGATCTCCTTAAACACTTCCCAATGCTGAAACATACACAATGACCTCTTTAAACATGTCCCAGTTCTAAAACATGAATAATGTTCTCCCTAAACAGTTCCCAGTGCTGAAACATACACAATGATCTCCTCAAGCACCTCCCAGTGCTGAAACATAACAATCCCTCCCGACACTGCCAGCCGGGTTGCCAAATATACAGGACTCATGCTTTAGCCAACTGCTTGGTCGTTGTCATGCCAAAACAAAAAGGATTTGGATCAAACACAAACAGATGTGGAAACCAGAATAATTCACTGTAACAGGAAAACACTATTACCGCTATTATATAATTTCTTTATTCAGATTAAAACCATAATATGTTGCTGTTTTCATCCCATTATAATCTAATAACAATAATCTGAACATGTTAAGTATTAGTGACACTAAAATTACAGTCTTGCTGTAACTTAGTGGCATACAATAACTCTTGTTGATTACTGGTGAACATTTGTTTCTTTCTTCACGTTTTCATTTCCAATTGAAAAGGAACTAAATCCCTGAGCTTTCAAGGCTGACTTCAGTCAAAGTCACAACCCAACCCACCAACCTATTCCATTATTCAGGGAGTCAGTCACGTCATGCGTCTGCTGGGATCTTTCCAGAAGGTGAACCAGGGAAAGAGCTATTTTGCTGCTCTATACTTATTTGCCTATATGTCATTTGTGCTACTCTACTATCTATACACAATGCCTATCTGCATGTTTTATAGAATGCACTTTGAAGGGCAAGGTACTGGCCTCATCAGTCAAGTGGGTCATCCATCCTCAAAATGTACCACGGAGTATTGCCACAAGTTAGCCTGAGTCAAATCAAATCAAATCAAATTTTATTTGTCACATACACATGGTTAGCAGATGTTAGTGCGAGTGTAGCGAAATGCTTGTGTGTAGCGAAATGCGAAGTCCCAGTTCTGTTTGCGCTGTCGTGCCAACTCCTATTGATAATGACATAGGAGTTTGCAAGACAGCACAAGCAGATCTGGGACTCGGGCTAAGCTTCAAGTGCATGATCTTTTCGATATTGACACACATTTTCAAATGGCTGCATCACTCTTGTGTCGTGGATGCTTTCTAGCTGTCATTTATAGCCACTGTCAGGGGTCTTCTGACTGCTCTTTGAAACAGCTTTGAAGTCCCCAGATAGATTTGCTGCTATCCTCCTGTCGTCTGTTTATCAGTCTCTTCTATATTTTCCATACCATGCATGTCAAAGCACCTCCTACATTTTAAATTGGCCTCTTTATCATTTCATGCTACATTTCCCACAGTTCTCAATGCTTTCTTGATAGTTTCTTCCTACACTTTTCATAGCAAACAGCTTGGCTCCTCTCGTGACACAAGTGTCACGTTGCCGGAGATGACTCAATAGTGGCTGCGTCCCAAATGGCAACCATGTCCCTATATAGTGCACTACTTTCGACCAGAGTCCCTGGTCAAAAGTAGTGCACTATAAAGGGGATCGCTGATACAAAGCAATCTGCCAACGTAGACACCTAAACCTCTGTGGCAGCTCATCTATCTCACCTGTTTTTTTCTTAGATTGAAGGGGATTTACTCAACACATCACAGCATGCCCAGATAAATACAACACACACACAAACAAACACATACACACACACTCAAAGTTAGCCCATACTTGAACCAAGTCCATGACTATGCCTGCCGCCACCATGCCCAGGCCGGCCACCAGGTAGGGCAGTAGGATCTGAGCCAAGATGAGCCAGGCACTCTCAGGCAGATAGCCATGTGGGGAGCGGGTCAGCTTACAGGTGAAGCCCCTCAGCTTCTTCCCCTGGTAGCACAGCTCTAGCTCTAAATGGGTGACCACCATGGTCTCCGCAGGTCGCAGTTACCCCATCTGGAAAGTCCCCAGTAGGGGTTAAGGGAGTGACAGCTGCCCTTTTTCACACCAATCTCCACCACTAATGTCTTCTCTGTGGTATGGTCTCCTCTTTGATAGTTTAGTTTAGTGAATGGGGAGATTCCTTCCAGTCGACAGCAGAAAATCGGCAAACGCTCTTCAACCGATCCACTGGGCTCGACGTATTTCAGGGACTTTAGAATGACAGTTTGTTTGTCCTTCTGAATGAGAATGACATTAGAATGACAGCTTGTCCTTCCATCTTTAGTCAACGTTGCTAAGATAACACAACCAAGAAAGAATGCCAATGGTGGAGAAGGCTGAAGAACGACAGACTGCCTTTGACCTTTGGGATGGAGGTCACATACACACGCAGATATGGGTCCTCCAGATAGGGGTGTCTGCCAGGACTCTTCTGACACCCGCCGCTGACAGACAGACACAAACACTCACACACACAGTCCTCACGCTTCGCTCTTCAGTAGGCGAGCTGCCGAGGAGCTCCGCTGGAAGCAGCCGGTGCATTTGCCGCCGCGGGGCCTGAAAAACGTCCACGTCCTCTGCGACAAGGACAACCAGAAGGCTGCTAACTTTTTCTCTGCCCTCCCCAGCCGCTGCTCGTGGTGCCTCTGCTCGTCCCACTGCCCTGTGTGAGCAGCCTGGCTGGCCTGGAGTCCCTTTCTCATGTTGGGCTGGAGAGAAGTGACGTGGGGCGCTGGTTGGTGAGTCGCAGATGAAAAACGAGGTGATAATAGATGACGGTCCGTGGTTCTAAGGCTCGGAAGGCGAAGGACTGCAGGGTGACATTGAGTGGGGATGATGAGGTGTGAGTCCCGAGGCGAAGCATTAAGAGTACCTGTCCAGTCGCTGGCAGGGGTTTCCTCTCCTCTGGGAAGCAAACAAATTGGGTCGTGATGGTATTTCTGTGCAAGTGGGAGAGAAGGAGGGGGTGCTGCTGTCGTCTGTGCGAGCAGGGCTATCAGACTGAAAAGGGTGGGAGGGAAGGAGGGGGTGCTGCTGTCGTCTGTGCGAGCAGGGCTATCAGACTGAAACGGGTGGGAGGGAAGGAGGGGGTGCCCGCTGTCGTCTGTGTGAGCAGGGCTATCAGACTGAAATGGGGTCTCTATCTCTCTCTTTCTATCCCTCTCTCTCCTTTGCTCTTTCTATTTTCTTTCTTTCTACCTTTCCCTCTGTCTCATGATAACTCCATCTTGTTCCTCTCTCTCCTCTCTTTTCTTCCTCGTTGCTCCATCCTCAGTGCCAGCATGTGTTGTACCTGTCACCAACATGTGGCATTAGCCTGGTCCCCTCTAAAGGACATCTGTTCTCTTTTCTGACTGTCTCCCCTCCATTTGCGTAACATCTTCTGAGTTTATGGGGTTTTGGCTCTTTCTACCTGTTAGTATTATTAGCCAGTCTCTCACCCCCTGTCTTTTTCTCTATTTATCCCCCTTCTCACTTCAATTCAGATTGAAACACTACATTGACTAGAGAGACATTTAGTAAATATTTGCCAAACACTGGAAGTGACGTAAATATCAATAGCTTCTTAATCCTTCATGACCATGACCGACATTTGAGACCTGCATGCTGTTATCCAGAGAGGAGAGAAGGAACCGAATTCAGCTCTTTATCCCTCCTTGTCCTATAGCCTCCCCACCCCCCCACACACGCACGCACGCACTGAAAGTGACTCAGCTGAGGTGTCCCTGAGACGTGGCGTGGACAATCTGTTGCCTCCTGCTCCGCCACTGACACCTTGTTGGAATTTAGAAGCCTCGTTTATACCTGGTTCTAACTTGCGTCCTTTGTCCTGATCTTGTACACATTTTGATTGTCTAGACCTGTCTAAAAATGTGGACACAATCAAAAGACACATTGCGATCAGATCATCCTGCCCCCCTCCGGAGGTAGTCAGACACGCATTGTGTCTGGATATCTTACAAGTGTAGACAGATCTGGACAGAGAAACCATTTAAATCATCATCATTATTCTGCCCTCTAAAATCATTGATAGATGGCACTATTGACTGATTGCATCAACAAGTGTCTTACAGTAAATACATCTGACATTGAATGAATAGCTGTGAACACATTTGCATAAAGGAAGGAACCAGGAAGTCTGGTCACAATGCAGACACAGTGGATGGATAACAGACACAGTGGATGGATAACAGACACAGTTTAATACCATGAGTAGCAGTGGAGGCTGCTGAGAAGAGGACGGCTCATAATAATGGCTGGAAAGGAGCTAATGGAATGGCATCAAACACATGGAACCCATGTGCCATTCTATTTATTCCACTCTAGCCATTACCAAGAGCCTGTACTCCACAATTAATGTGCCACCAACCTTCAGTGATGAGTAGACACATTTCTGGAAATGTGGGCACAATCAGAATGTAGACAAGATCAGGACATGTTAGCTCCAGGTATAAACGGAGCTAAACTGTAAACTCAGGACTATGGGACACATTTATAATTGAGAGATTATTTGTTGCTTATACCCACAAGATAATGGCAATACAAATATAATTACTTAATTAATCATTATATTTACATGATAAAGCCTGCTCTGATTTTCCAATTGTTGACCTGAAATGTCAAAATTCCTACCACTTTAGGATCTATGGCCCTGTCCACACAGGTTGTACAACTAATGTACAGCGCATTTGACACAATGGTTTGGTACAACTTCCATTTTTGTGATACATCTATGTGCAGACAAGCTTTCAGTTGTATACACACAACCATTGTGCAGTCCCCACATTATTTTTGTGAAGAAAAACGATCAAAACCACTGTCAAATGTGCGATACAACAGTTGTACAACTTGCGTGTGAACCTATTATGGTTGTGTGTTTACAACTGAAAGCCCGTTTGCCTATTTGAGCCATATAATCCTCAGTGTGTGTGCAGTGAAAACAAAGTTTAGTGAAACTTACAAGCTATACATGTAGTAGTCCACACTGACATATTGATAGCAATGGCCTTTCGGGTTTGTTGTTATATGGCAAGTCTATGGGACTCAATATGACAGGCTTGACAACCCATTACACACCTTGAGTTGGATCCAGGATTACATAATGAAATCCAAGGAAAGACTGTCTAGCACTTGCTATGCAGAGCTTGTCTTTAGACCGAGGTTTTTGTAGATGTGGTTGAATTTTTTTATTAGGAACTGTACAGATCGACACGAATGTGATGCATTTGTGTATGTTATACCTTCTCTGTCGGACTGGTCCGTCAAAAGTTTAATGCTTTGACATATGTAAACTCTTCATTAAGATGGACAACAATACTGAGTAAAAACACAGATAGCCTGTTTGTCATTTCCAACCTGAAAAGGACTGGGCAAAGGGCAGTTCGGGCAAATGCCCAGTGGGCCAGTCCATCTTTAGGCCGGTGGGCCAGTCTTATGAGGGGGAAAAAAGGGAGAGAAGTGTAACTGTCCACACTAATAGGCCTCTGTCATCCCGTTATGCCAAGACCGACATGTTCCTAGTGGAGGCGTGCCATTGAGGTCCCTGTGACCCCCCACAATGTCCCAGCTTCTCTCTGAGCTGCGACATTTTAACGTGGATCTTCCGCGATACGGATTGAATGCAGACCAGTGTCATGACGTTGCCCTCTTTGGGTACAGCAAGCCCCATCCCCCTCTCCCTGCCTCTTGCACACAGGCTGCTGTGGTCAGAGAGAGGTCGTAATTTCCAGGAAGATCCTGCCTCATGGCCACACAGTATAGAGACAGAGTGAAGTTTCATAGAGAACAAAGGAATTTCTTCTACCTCACAGAACTTGAGGTCCGAGCAACGTTTACTTTCCGGAGAAGGTATAAAAGATCGGTGAAGAATCCAGCTACGAACTGGTCCGGTTGGTACAATTGGTGAAACTCATGAGAGACGGTGTGGCCACATTACCATAACGCTGTTTATATAATAGCCTCAGATATGAGGTTTACATCTAATTGTTGTATAAGATGAATGAGTGAGGATGATACAGTTTGTAAAATTCTGTAATATGATTTTGGACTGTTTAATGAAGAAAATTCCAATTCCCTTTTGAGTTTAACTAAATCAGAGGACCGCCCATGAGCCCAGTTAGGGTCGGGCATCCTGGGACAGGCCCTTTTCTGCAATTCCGAATAAAACCCCAATCTTGAGAATTCCTCAACAGACCATGTTTTTCTCCATTACGAAAGGACAAAGGTTACAGACCATGTTTTCTCTCAATCACGAGAGGACAAAGGTTGCAGACCATTGCTGAATCTTTTAACCATACCACATGGTTAAACTCTTAGACTATCGATACCGACAGAATAAGAACAAGTCTTTGATATTAATTACTAGTCTGCAGCTAGGAATTCAGTATCATTGAACACGAAGAACGACAACCACCGAAACATCCATTCTACAACAACATGAATGAATGTCACTCTGAACTATCCCTTCTTACCACAGCAGAGAGAGAGCGAGAGCGAGAGAGAGAGAGAGAGAGAGAGAGAGAGAGAGAGAGAGAGAGAGAGAGAGAGAGAGAGAGAGAGAGAGAGAGAGAGAGAGAGAGAGGACGGAAACTCTCCAACAGAAACTAACTTTTCAACAGCGATCAAGACGACACACTGAGCGTAAATATATATATTGATTGCAATTGTTCCCGAATGAGTGAGCGTTCATGTGCAAAGGATTAGCATTTCAATTGCTATAATTATCAACTCTGTAGTGACTTCTCAGTCGACCCCCTATATAACATTTGTACAACAAGCCGCCATGCCGGTTTAGCCCACTAGGGCACATTCCCCTATCATTTCTTGTAATCATATTTACTTTGTGTGTTTGTTTGTGCATTTCTGTGAATTACTTAGTTAGAAAATAAATGATTTAAGACAATTGATGTATGGATGACTCATAGTGAAGACTGGGTTCGTGCAGATAACCAACAATTTAAGACGTTTGGAATGAGACTAACGTGAGGTAAAATAAATAATTCATTAATTCGAAGACTAATTGATCAGATATAAAATATCTGAAAAGTTATGTTAGGAAATTATAACTTTGCAATCTGAATAAAGACAGGACACCAGTCATATTACTGTATAAACCTTTGTGATTTTAATGAATCAGGAAAACTAGTAAAAAGGCGCTTGTTCAAGCTCTGATATGGAGATCATCATTCATAAAGTTCCATTCAATTGTCATCCAGTATTGTCCATGAACACAACACATCTATTGTGTAGACCAGGTATTCCCAAACTGGGGTGCAATGCCGTCAGGGGTACGCCAAATAAAAATGTGATCAACATTAATAGAAATAAAAAAATAAACATTTAACTTTTTTCTCTCCACATTTTCAAACAGTCCATTTATATTTTCCAACAGGGCTATACATTTGGGTGAGCATTTTTTAATTGTCTGAGTTGCCTTGTTTCACTGCCAAAAATAAAATGAAACCATCTAGTGTTCAGCGAAATAACAACGCAATGTCAAATACAGGTAGCCTAGTCAAATAATTAACATCCAATCACATTAACCGTTAGTCTCTTGCTGGAATTCCACTAACGGTCCGTATGTAGCCAAACGTAGCTGCTGCTCATGTTGGTATCTGTACTGATGGTGCAAAAGCCATGACAGGGAGATATAGTGAAGTGGTAATACGCATGCAAGCAGTTTCTCCCGATGCCAATTGAGTACCATGCAGCATCCATCGAGAGGCTCTTACTGCCAAGGGAATGCCTGACAACTTAAAATACGTTTTGGACACTAGTGAAAATTGTTAACTTTCTTAAAGCAAGGCCCCTGAACTCTTGTGTATTTTCTGCACTATGCAATCATATGGGCAGCGACCATGTAATGCTTTTACAACATACAGAAGTGCGCTGGTTATCAAGGGGCAAAGTATTGAAAGTTTTTTTTTAAATGAGAGACGAGCTTAAACTTTTCTTTACTGACCATAATTTTCACTTGTCTGACCACTTGCATGATAATGAGTTTCTCACATGACTGGCCTATCTGGGTGATGTTTTTTTTAACTCAAGCTTACGTACAATGTCAAATGTGATATAGCGAAGCACCTGAGTGAGTTGGGTATGTAATTAAGCACATACTTTTCCGAAACGGTTGACACAACTAGATTCGTTATCCCTTTCATGCCCTGCCTCCAGTCCACTTACAGAAATCTGAATGAGAGAGCCTCATCAAAATTGCAACAAGCGGTTCGGTGAGAATTTAATTTAATCAGAAGCCACTGCCAGATTTCTGGATTGGGCTGCGCTCAGACTATCCTGCATTGGCATATTGCGCTGTTAAGACACTGATGCCCTTTGCAACCACGTACCTGTGTGAGAGTGGATTCTCAGCCCTCACTAGCATGAAACTAAATACAGGCACAGGCTGTGTGTGGAAAATGATTTAAGACAGACTTTCTTATTTCTAAGAGGGGGAAATCATTTCACATTGTATTTCTCATTAATAAAAAAATTCAATTTCATAAGTAATTGTGCAAACAGCACTAAGAAATATTAGAGGGTTAATCACATTTCAGAAAGACTGAATTACAAGTAGAATTGTTCATCAGGGCATGTGGAGGTATTAGGTTTCCTTTCTGCCTCGTCTATCATTCACATTTAGTTCAGGAATTTGCTTAGTGACATCAGTGAGTCTGATTATAAAGAGAGAATACCCACTGGGCAAAAACCGTTTGGAATCAACATTGTTTCCAAGCCATTTAAACAAATATATATAATAATGTGTTAACGTTGAATCAACAGGAAAACTGATTGGATTTTTTAACAAACTTTTAACCTAAATTGAATTTGTGTTAGTTGACAACTCAACCAAATGCAAATCAAAACTAGACGTTGAACTGACGTCTGTGCCCAGTGGGTAGCTACCACACATCTCTCTATAACTCTGGAAAAAATTAACAGACCACTGCAAAATTATCAATGTCTCTGGTTTTACAGCTTTCATGCGTCTTGGCATGCTCTGTCTCGCAGCCACTGTGAAATTTGGTGGAGGATCAGTCTGATTGAAAATCAGGGTTATTCCACCAAATATTGATTTCTGAACTCTTCCTAAGTTAAAACATTAGTATTGTGTTGTTTAAAAATGAATATTAACATTTTTCTTTGCATTATTCAAGGTCTGACAACACTGCATCTTTTTGTTATTTTGATCCTTCACATTTTCTGCAAATAAATGCTCTTAAATTACAATATTTTTTATTTGGAATTTGGGAGAAATGTTGTCAGTAGTTTATAGAATAAAACAAAAATGTTCATTTTAACCAAAAACATACCTATAAATAGTAAAACCAGAGAAATTGATCATTTTGTAGTGGTCTCTTCATTTTTTCCAGAGCTGTATATTTAGTACTCTACAGTGACAGCCTTGGTCTTCAGGTATTCGTTAAGAGCCTCTTGTCCTGTTGGAGAAAGCCAGTGATGTTGAGACAGGATATAAATGCAATTGAATTGGCATTCCTAGAAAATGCATCTTTGGACTTCTCCCATTCTAGTAATTCTACTCCCACATGAAAAAATACTATAGTATACATATTAGAGATCGACCGATTATGATTTTTCAACGCCGATACCGATTATTGGAGGACCAAAAAAGCCGATACCGATTAATCGGGCCGATTTAATTTTTTTTTATTTGTAATGATGACAATTACAACAATACTGAATGAACACTTATTTTAACTTAATATAACATATCAATAAAATCAATTTAGCCTTAATTAAATAATGAAACATGTTCAATTTGGTTTAAATAATGCAAAAACAAAGTGTTGGAGAAGAAAGTAAAAGTGCAATATGTGCTATGTAAGAAAGCTAACGTTTCAGTTCCTTGCTCAGAACATGAGAACATATGAAAGCTGGTGGTTCCTTTTAACATGAGTCTTCAATATTCTAACATGAGTCTTATATTATTTATAAGTTTTAGGTTGTAGTTATTATAGGACTATTTCCCTCTATACCATTTGTATTTCATTAACCTTTGACTATTAGATGTTCTTATAGGCACTTTAGTCTTGCCAGTGTAACAGTATAGCTTCCGTCCCTCTCCTCGCTCCTCCCTGGGCTCGAACCAGCAACACAACGACAACAGCCACCATTGAAGCAGCGTTACCCATGCAGAGCAAGGGGAACAACTACTAGAAGGCTCAGAGCGAGTGACGTTTGAAACGCTATTAGCGCGCGCTAACTAGCTAGCCATTTCACTTCGGTTACACCAGCCTCATCTCGGGAGTTGATAGGCTTAAAGTCATAAACAGCGCAATGCTTGACGCACAAGGAAGAGCTGCTGGCAAAACGCACAAAAGTGCTGTTTGAATGAATGTTTACGCGCCTGCTTCTGCCTACCACCGCTCAGTCAGATACTTAGATACTTGTATGCCCAGTCAGATTATATGCAACGCAGGACACGCTAGATAATATCTAGTAATATCATCAACCATGTGTAGTTAACTAGTGATTATGATTGATTGTTTTTTATAAGATAAGTTTAATGCTAGCTATCAAATTACCTTGGCTTACTGCAGTCGCGTAACAGTCTCCTTATGGAGTGCAACGAGAGAGAGGCAGGTCGTTATTGCGTTGGACTAGTTAACTGTAAGGTTGCAAGATTGAATCCCCCGAGCTGACAAGGTGAAAATCTGTCGTTCTGCCCCTGAACGAGGCAGTTAACACACGGTTCCTAGGCCGTCATTGAAAATAAGAATGTGTTCTTAACTGACTTGCCTAGTTAAATAAAAGGTATAAAAAATATATATAAAAAAAAAAATCGGCGCCCAAAAATACCGATTTCAGATTGTTATGAAAACTTGAAATCGTCCCTAATTAATCGGCCATTCCGATTAATCGGTCGACCTCTAATACATATTATATAGTATATACTGTAGTGTTTTTGCCAATATTACTGGAGTATTTACAACAGTGTTTTAGTTTTATTATCTTTGACATAGAAGTGGAGGCTTTCTCTTTGAGGAAACCTACTGGAGAAATACTAAAAGAGCTAATTTTCCATAACCTGTAGGTAGGTCTGAACCTTCAGAGCTTCTGCCCTATTTCTATAACTTGTAGGGAACACAATATGGTCTATACTTAGCATGTAGGTTTCTCACTTATGGGTGGCACAAATTGGGATATGGGGGAGGGGAATCAGCAGGGTATATACAAATGAAATACTGTAGTATTTACTATAGTTAAAAAAGTGTAGGGTTTTTGCTGTGTTTACTATAGTATTCTACAGTTTACTAGAGAATTATATAGTAAGTACTGTTGTATTCTATAGTAAACTGTAGTATTTTTCCATGTGGGCTTCTATGATTAATCTAACCTGTGTGGAAACAATGTCTCAGAATCAGCAAGTCTTACCCAGATCTTTGCCAAAGCCGGACTGCTTGAATCCGCCGAAGGGAGCAGCCACGTCCGTCTTGTTGTAGGTGTTGACAAAGACGGTGCCGGCGTTGAGCTTCTCGCTGACATACAGCGCCTTGCTGATGTCACGGGTGAACACTCCTGATGCCAGGCCATACTCAGTGGCATTGGCCCTCCGCAGAACCTCGTCCACATCCCTAAGAGAGAGAGAAAGGGATGAAGAGAAAGGTCGGAGGAGAGCTAGTCAGAGGTGCAATGCGCAAGATTTGAAACCCATGCCAAATCAGGTATGTAAGTGTTCTGGGGTCAGCTGAACCACACAGGGCACCCATCTGACAATGGCAAACACTGACCCGCTCTTGAACTTGGAGAGGATCATGACGGGGCCAAACGACTCCTCTATAGCAATGAACATGTGGTCCTGAACATCGGTGAAGATGGTGGGCTCAAAGAAGAATCCTGGAAAAAGGTACCACAGGGAAAGATATAGTAAACAACTTATTTACTATATTAGTCATTTTGTAGCTGATAGTCATCCCTTGAACTGAGAAATGGTAACTTCACAAATGGTCACAGTATGACATCCAAATTCCATTTCTAAACAGACTGGATTTGGAGTGACATTTGCCCCTAACTCTGCCTCACAGCTAATATTAGTCAAATCTACAGCGCTATGAACTGAAAAAAGAAGTCTAACCTGGGCGGGAGACCTGTTTGCCCCCACACACCAGAGTGGCGCCTTCCCTCACGCCTGTCTGGCAGTACTCCACCAGCTTGTCCAAGTGGGCCTTGTGGTTCTGGGGTCCGTGGTCTGTGGAGCGGTCCAGAGGATCTCCAATCTTCATCTTCTTAACCTCCTCCACCTGAGATGAGGTAGTTAGCAGATGGCTAAGTTAGCATAGCACTGTGAGATTCAAATCAAATTGTATTGGTCACATATACATATTTAGCAGATGATATTGCGGGTGTAGCGAAATGTTTGTTTTCCTAGCTCTACTGCAGTAGTATCTAACAATTCACACAAATCTACTGTAAAATTAATAAGACATATATAAATATTAGGACGAGCAATGTAGGAGTGGCATTGACTAAAATAAAGTAGAATTGAATACAGTATATACATATGAAATGAGTAACACAGTAGTAAGTAAACATTATTAAAGTGACTAGTGTTCCATTTTAAAGTGACCAGCCTCTAAGGTAAATGGTCGAGTAACTGGGTGGAGGCCGGCTAATGATGGCTATTTAACAGTCTGATGGCCTTGAGGTGTTTTTCAGTCTCTCGGTCCCAGCGTTGATGCACCTGTACTGACCTCGCCTTCTGGATGGTAGCGAGGTGAACAGACCGTGGCTTGGATGGTTGATGTCCTTGATGATCTTTTTGGCCTTCCTGTGACATCAGGTGCTGTAAGTGTCCTGGAGGGCAGGCATTGTACCCCCGGTGATGCGTTGGGCAGACCGCACCACTCTCTGGAGAGCCCAGCAGTTGCAGGCAGTCCAGTTGCCGTACCAGGCGGTGTGCATCTGTAAAAGTTTGTGAGGGTGTTAGGGGCCAAGCCAAATTTCTTCAGCCTCCTGAGGTTGAAGAGACGCTGGTGCACCTTCTTCACCACACTGTCTGTGTGGGTGGACCATTTCAGATTGTCAGTGTACGCCAAGGAACTTGAACCTTTTCACCTTCTCTCCTGTAGTCCCGTCGATGTGGATAGGGGCATGCTCTCTCTGATGCTTCCCAGAGTCCACGATCAGCTCCTTCATTTTGTTGACGTTGAGGGAGAGGCTATTTTCCTGGCACCACTCCGCCAGGGCCCTCACCTCCTCCCTGTAGGCTGTCTTGTCATTGGTAATCAGGCCTACAACTGTTGTGTTGTCTGTAAACTTGATGATTGAGTTGACTGCATGGCCATGCACGCCTCCATGGGTGAACAGGGAGTACAGGAGGGGGCTGAGCACGCACCCTTGTGGGGCCCCTGTGTTGAGAATCAGCATAATGGAGGTGTTGTTTCCTACTTTCACCACCTGGGGGCGGCCCGTCAAGAAGTCCAGGACCCAGTTGCACAGGGCGGGGCTCAGACCCAGGGCCCCGAGCTAAATGTTGAGCTTGGAGGGTACTATGGCGTTGAAGGCAGAGCTATAGTCAATGAACAGCATTCTTACATAAGTATTCCTCTTGTACAGATGGGATAGGGCAGTGTGCAGTGCGATGGCGATTGCATTGTCTGTGGACCTATTGGGGCGGTAAGCAAATTGAAGTGGGTCTAGGGTGTCAGGTAAGATAGAGGTGATATGATCCTTAACTAGCCTCTCAAATCACTTCATGATGACAGAAGTGATAAGGAAGAGGATGGCTAAGTTAGAATAGCCCTGTGTGATAAGGTAGCGAGCGGTGGCTAAGTTAGCATAGCACTGTGAGATAAGGTAGCGAGCGGGTGGCTAAGTTAGCATAGCGCTGTGAGATAAGGTAGCGAGCGGGTGGCTAAGTTAGCATAGTGCTGTGAGATAAGGTAGCGAGCGGGTGGCTAAGTTAGCATAGCGCTGTGAGATAAGGTAGCGAGTGGGTGACTAAGTTAGCATTGAGACACGTACCACTCTCTTGACATACTGGTCATGGATGTTCTCTTCCACAAAGAGTCTGCCTGCTGCAATGCAGTTCTCTCCCTTGTTGAAGAATACAGCACTCAATCCCTAAAATACACAAATAAATACAGTGAAATTGATGCCTTACAATATTCTGAAATATTCATATTTTATATTCTTTGATATACATATTTTTGTATTAATGTTTTGTAGCGACCAGCATTGAATTGAAGGCCCACTGACCATGCGGACGGCCTTGTCCATGTCACAGTCACTGAAGATGATGAGTGGAGATTTACCCCCCAGTTCTAGGGACACCTTCTTCACATTACTGACTGCACAGCTGAGATGGAGGAATACACAAACACACAAACACACACGTACTGCACTACAGTGGTCACCAACCAGTGGATCGCGATAAACTGGTTGATCTCCAAGCCATTCCTAGTTGATCACAAAACATTTCTGTTAAGGCCTTAGGCATTCCTATTTTTATGGTAGCTCCACTTTATTCAGCAGCCCTAACGCCGGGGAGGCAAAGTGTTCCCATTTTGGGAGTTTTTGATTATGCTAATTCGAGTTCAGCGGGGGCATGGACATCGACCTTTTACACCGTACCCAAACCGGCCGAACGAGTGCGTCATCGTGCACAAGTTGATTTTGCCCGCCCCACACCAGACGCGATCAAGACACGCAGGTTAAAATATCAAAACAAACTCTGAACCAATTATATTAATTTGGGGACAGGTCGAAAATTAGGTCGAAGATTAAACATTTATGGCAATTTATTTACACAAGGTCTTCTACTCCGACAATTAATCCACACATAAAACTGTCAACCGAATCATGTCTAGTCATCTCTCCTCCTTCCAGGCTTTGTCTTCTTTAACTACACCGCTAACATTAGGTGTGGCTACACCGCTAACATGCTGACTACACCGCTAACATGCTGACTACCCCGCTAACATGCTGACCACACCGCTAACATGCTGACCACACCGCTAACATGCTGACCACACCGCTAACATGCTGACTACACTGCTAACATGCTGACCACACCGCTAACATGCTGACCACACCGCTAACATGCTGACTACCCCGCTAACATGCTGATCACACCGCTAACATGCTGACCACACTGCTGACCATGTTAGCGGTGTGGTCAGCATGTTAGCGGTGTAGTCAGCATGTTAGCGGTGTGGTCAGCATGTTCGCTGGGTAGTCAGCATGTTAGCGGTGTAGTCAGCATGTTAGCGGTGTAGTCAGCATGTTAGCGGTGTGGTCAGCATGTTCGCTGGGTAGTCAGCATGTTAGCGGTGTGGTCAGCATGTTAGCGGTGTGGTCAGCATGTTCGCTGGGTAGTCAGCATGTTAGCGGTGTGGTCAGCATGTTAGCGGTGTAGTCAGCATGTTAGCGGTGTGGTCAGCATGTTCGCTGTGTGGTCAGCATGTTCGCTGGGTAGTCAGCATGTTAGCGGTGTAGTCAGCATGTTAGCAGTGTAGTCAGCATGTTCGCTGGGTAGTCAGCATGTTAGCGGTGTAGTCAGCATGTTAGCGGTGTGGTCAGCATGTTAGCGGTGTGGTCAGCATGTTAGCGGGGTGGTCAGCATGTTAGCGGTGTGGTCAGCATGTTAGCGGGGTAGTCAGCATGTTAGCGGTGCAGTCAGCATGTTAGCGGAGTAGTCAGCATGTTAGCGGTGTGGTCAGCATGTTAGCGGGGTAGTCAGCATGTTAGGGGGTTTTAAGTCACGTAAAAAATAATAATAATCTGAGCGGTAGATTGAATTTTGACTCAGAAAGTGTTTTTGACTCAGAAAAGGTTGGTGACCACTGTTGTACTACATAAACATAAACAGTATGCTATTATTGACCAAAGTCTTGGCCAACCACCGAGAGCCTAAAGTCATGACCTCTCTGGACTGAGGTTGCCACAACAGTGACCACTCACCTCTTCATGATGTGTTTCCCTATCTCAGTGGAGCCAGTAAAGCCAAGCTTCCGGACGTCCGGGTGGTCGGACAGACGCTGGCCCACCAGAGCACCTGAGAGACAGCAGAAGAAGAACCAGCACACCGTCAGCATCACAACAAAACCTTGTATCTCCTATAAGTCAACTTTTCAGTCATCTGAGAAAAAAATGGTGCACCTTCCCAGATTCTCTATTGCAGGGGGTGAGAGGACAACTGACATGCAGCCAAAAAACAGGTGTGTAAAGAAAAGATAGGAGCAACTCTTTCGATATGAACATTTGTATAAAACAACGATCAAAAACAGAAAAGCATGTTTACCTGATCCAGGGAGGATGTTGATCACTCCCTTGGGGAATCCTGCCCTCGCAGCCAATTCAGCAAACTTCATCGCTGTCAGTGGAGTCACCTAGGGACCATAGGAATATACACACAACCAAAATGATTGAACATGCTAGCTTTAGGCAATTCATATACCTCGACAAATGCAGGTATCTCAGGCATACTGTATCAAATGGATTGAAATCAGTTGTACCCCTATAAAAAGACTGCTTCTGTAACTTTTTTGAAGGACACGCTAACAATAGTCAGGAGTTGGCTAAACCCCATAGGCCAATCAATCAAATGTATTATATAAAGCTCATTTTACATTAGCAGTTGTCAAAAAGTGCTTTACAGCAACCCAGCCTAAAACCCCAAAGAGCAAGCAATGCAGAGGGAAACGCACGGTGACTAGGAAAAACTCCCTAGGAGGCTGGAATTTATGAAGAATCCTAGAGAGGAACCAGGCTCTGAGGGTTGACCAGTCTTCTGGCTGTACAGGGTACAGATTTAATAGTACATGTGGCCATATCGCTTTTGAAATCATTCAAACGGATCACGCTGACTAAATGCCCCATTGGAGAAGGGGTTGAAACCCGTGGAGGCTGCTGAGGGGAGGACGGCTCATAATAATAGCTGGAACGGAGCAAATGGAATGGCATCAAACACATGCGTTTGATGTATTTGATACCATTCCAATGATTCTGCTTCAGCCATTACCACGAGTCCATTATCCCCAATTAAGGTGCCACCAACCTCTGGTTGAAACATTTTCTGTACAGTACACAGTTTAGTGTCTGGACACCAGTGCACTGCCCCCTAGTGCACAGTACAGTACAGAACATTTTAAAATATCCCTTTGTTCCCCTCTTTAGTGGAAAAATATGAACAGGATTGTGATGCTCCTTACTTGGGCAGGTTTGAGGACCACAGTGTTACCAGCAGCCAGACAGGCAGCTGTTTTCCAGGCCAACATCATGAGAGGGTAGTTCCAGGGAATTACGATAGCACACACTCTGAGAGTTAAAATGACAAATATGCTTATTCTCAAAATCTTGTTATGACCCAAAAATTGATTAGCTATGTATTTGCATGTGGCTGGTGTATCTCACCCGATTGGTTCTTTCTTGGTGAAGGTAAGGTTGCGATTGGGTCGGGCCTGGTTGATGGGGATGGTGCAGCCCTGTAGAAGGAGACAGTCACTGATCATGAACAGAAACTTAAACATAAAATCTAAGTTTCTTGGTCGCATAGAAAGTTAAGTGGATGTTAACAATGCAGTAGAATGTCAAAAGAATAATAAAAAAATCTAGAAATATCAGAACAAATTCATATTACAATCCAAATAACACAGAAGAATAATTAGAAGCTTATAAAGTGAGTGTTATATTGCCTTATAAACATATACACTGAGTGTACAAAACATTAGGAACACCTGCTCTTTCCTTGACATAGACGGACCAGGTGAATCCATGTGAAAGCTATGATCCCTTATTGATGTCACTTGTTAAATCAGTGTAGATGAAGGCAAGGAGACAGGTTAAAGAAGGATTTTTGGTGTCAACATGGGCCATCATCCTTGTGGAACGCTTTCAACTCTTTGTAGTCTATGCCCCAACTAATTGAGGCTGTTCTGAGGGCAAAATGGGAGGGGTGCAACTCAATATTAGGAAGGTGTCCTTAATATTTTGTACACTCAATGTATATAGCACCTTATAGATGCAGTCAAAGCATTATGAAACTATAATAAAGCACTTAGGAATGACTGGCCCCTTACCTGTGGTATTCATAGTAGGTAACAAGTCTTTAATTAAAGGCCCAATGCAGTCAAAAACATGGTTTTCCAGTGTTTTATATTTATTTCCACACTATTAGGTTAGAATAATTTTGTGAAAATTATGATAATGCCGTTTTAGTGTACAAGCTGTTTCAAAAGACTGCCTGAAATTTCAGCCTGTTTTGGCGGGATGGAGGTTTGGCCTTCGATGGTGACATTGCCATGTGGTAAATTAGTTAATAGACCAATAAGAAAGAGTTTCAAACCGGTCTTCCAATAACAGCTCATTCACAGTTTTCCCTCCCCACTCAGACCACTCCCAGACAGTCCTAGCTAAATTATTGCTTGAGAAATTGCCCCTTTGTTAAGAACCTATTTTTGTTTCTTTTTGACCATTTAATAATTAAAGTACTTAATTGTTACCCAGAAACGATGTGATATTGAGATAAAAACAGCTGCATTGGCTCTTTAAAGCACCTGCTTCTTTGTTGCACAAAATGAAAAACAGTGGGCAACATGGACAATGTTGTGATATCCCCCACTCTCTCACCTGGATCTTGTCACACCAGCCAGCGAAGTAGCGGAAGGTCTGGATGGACATGCCCACATGGGTCTTCAGGGCCAGTGTGTATACGGCCCCAGAGTCCATGGACTCTATGGTGGCTAACTCCTCTTGGTGCTCCTCCATCAGGTCAGCCAGCCTGTAGGGGGCAGTGAAGGGTTAAATGGTTTCATTTAAACATCTGCTACAGCAACGCGTTAGTAATTTAACACTGGAAAATGCACCTTAACGGAAAATATTACACAAATCAAAAAGTGAAGTGTGACCTCACCCACGTCTTCAAAAAACATCTATATATTATCCTGTGTATCTTATAGACCCAGCGATACATGGTTGAATGCCTTGTATAGTTGCCTGCATTTTAATGTTTCAAAGACCACCTGTATTATTATATGTGGCTGGGTCTTAGTCTTGTGTTGCATCAGAAATGGAGCCCTATTTGAGATGGAACCTATGGGCCCTATTCCCTATGGATCCAGGTTAAAAGTACTGCGCTATAATAGGATGCTATTTTACATGCTTGTTTCTAATAGACTGACTTATATAGGAGTCTGCCTCTGTCTCTGGGGTTTATCTTTCCCCACTCTCCCTCCTCGAACGCCTCCTTGGCGGCCGCTACAGCTCGGTCCACGTCACTGGCTTGAGCTAAAGACACATCACAGATAGCCTAAAGAGAGAGCGAGAGAGATGGGAAACACAGACACACACAAACACACATACTGTAAGAGTGATATAGTCACTTAATTTGTCATCGTCTGAGACAAACCAAATTGGTGCGAGCAGATCAAGTTATTAAGACCTTTAGGAAAACCATGGATCAGACATTAATGGACAAGTGAAAGCTAGCTCCCTACTGTTCCATCTGTTGGGTTGATGGTCTTGTACGTCTTCCCTCCCTCTGCATCCACAAACTCCCCGTTGATGAAGAGCTGGTGGGGCATCCGGATGGTCATGTTGTTGATGTTCTTCTCCACCTAGTTACAGGACATTTATATTATGCTACCTAATCCAAAGGCCTTTTCAGGCTTGTTGTGTTCTTCCTTAGTGATCATGTTACTAATGCAGGAGACTGAAATAAGAACTGGAACGCCCTCCAAAGTTTCACTCCTGAACTTAACGGCCTACATTAGATTAGAGTATTGAGGATAATGCTGATTCTGGTGGTAATAATGATGATGATGGTTATGATAATGATGAAGATAGAGGATCATAGTAATAATGACGATGATGATGGTGACTCTTACGTAGTCAACGACCAGCTCCTCCTCGTCGTCCTCCCCTCGGAGCTTCCTCACACACATCTGGATGAAGTCCTGGAAGGTGGTGTTCATGTACACGTCCTCATTCTGCAGCTGACACCCACTGGCCCTCAGCTTCACCTCCTCCACCAGCCTGACAACATAACATAGGATTAACTTTATTGTACCAGAAGTAAAATATCATACTTCTTCATCAACGTCTAATTTTATGTATGCTTTGGAGTTATTTACTTACTGCAGAGAGAGGGGGAGATGGAGGGGGAGTGGGGGATGGGGCTAGGGCGAGGTGGGGGGTGAGAGGGTGTGGAGAGCGAGAGTGAGAGTGAGGGAGGGAAGCAAAGGAGGTGGTAGGGATGAAATAGGTGGTAGGGGTGAGATAGGGATGAAGGAGGTGGTAGGGGTGAGGTAGGGATGTAGGAGATGGTAGGGGTGAGGCAGGGATGAAGGAGGTGGTAGGGGTGAGGCAGGGATGAAGGAGGTGGTAGGGGTGAGGTAGGGATGTAGGAGATGGTAGGGGTGAGGCAGGGATGAAGGAGGTGGTAGGGGTGAGGCAGGGATGAAGGAGGTGGTAGGGGTGAGGTAGGGATGAAGGAGGTGAAGGAGGTGGTAGGGGTGAATGAGGTGGTAGGGATGAAGGAGGTGGTAGGGGTGAGGTAGGGATGAAGGCGTGGTAGGGATGAAGGTGGTGGTAGGGGTGAGGTAGGGATGAAGGAGGTGGTAGGGGTGAGGTAGAGGTGAAGGAGGTGGTAGGGATGAAGGGAGTGGTAGGGATGAGGTAGGTGGTAGGGGTGAAGGAGGTGGTAGGAGTGAGGTAGGTGGTAGGGGTGAAGGAGGTGGTAGGAGTGAGGTATGGATGTAGGAGGTGGTAGGGGTGAGGTAGGGATGAATGAGTTGGTAGGGGTGAGGTAGGGGTGAAGAAGTTGGCAGGGGTGAGGTAGCAGGGAAGACGGTGGTAGGGATGAAGGAGGTTGTAGGGGTGAGGTAGGGATGAAGGGAGTGGTAGGGGTGAGGTAGTGATGGAGGTGGTAGGGGTGAGGTAGGGATGAAGGAAGTGGTAGGGGTGAGGTAGGGATGAAGGAGGTTGTAAGGGTGAGGTAGGGATGAAAGAGGTTGTAAGGGTGAGGTAGGGATGAAGAAGGTTGTAGGGGTGAGGTAGGGATGAAGGGAGTGGTAGGGGTGAGGTGGGGATGAAGGAAGTGGTAGGGGTGAGGTAGAGATGTAGGAGGTGGTAGGTGTGAGGTAGTGATGTAGGGATGTATGAGATGGTAGAGGTGAGGTAGTGATGAAGGAGGTGGTAGGGTTGAGGTAGTGATGAAGGTGGTAGGGGTGAGGCAGGGATGAAGGGAGTGGTAGGGGTGAGGTAGGGATGAAGGTGGTAGGGGTGAGGTAGGGCTGAAAAAGTTGGTAGGGATGAGGCAGGGATGAAGGAAGTGGTAGGAGTGAGGTAGGGGTGAAGAAGTTGATAGGGTTGAAGGAGTTGGTAGGGGTGAGGTAGGGATGTAGGAGGTGGTAGGGGTGAGGTAGGGTGAGATAGTGATGAAAGAGTTGGTAGGAATGAGGCAGGGACAAAGGAGGTGGTAGGGGTGAGGTGGGGATGTAAGGAGGTGGTATGGGTGAGGCAGGGATGTAGGAGGTGATAGGTGTGAGGTAGGGATGTAGGAGGTGGTAGGTGTGAGGTAGGGATGTAGGGGTGAGGTAGGGATGAGGGAGTTGATATGGGTGAGGTAGGAAAAAGAAGTTGATAGGAGTGAAGGAGTTGGTAGGGGTGAGGTAGGAGGGAAGAAGGTGGTAGGGGTGAGGTAGGGATGAATGAGGTGGTAGAGGTGAGGGAGTTGATAGGGGTGAAGGAGTTGGTAGGGATGAAGGAGGTTGTAGGGGTGAGGTAGAGATGTAGGAGGTGGTAGGTGTGAGGTAAGGATGCAGGGTTGAGGTAGGGGTGAGGGAGTTGATAGGGGTGAGGTAGGAGGGAAGAAGGTGGTAGGGGTGAGGTATGGGTGAATGAGTTGGTAGGGGTGAGGTAGGGATGTATGAGGTGGTAGAGGTGAGGGAGTTGATAGGGGTGAAGGAGTTGGTAGGGATGAAGGAGGTTGTAGGGGTGAGGTAGAGATGTAGGAGGTGGTAGGTGTGAGGTAGGGATGTAGGGTTGAGGGAGTTGATAGGGGTGAGGTAGGAAAAATAAGTTGATAGGGGTGAAGGAGTTGGTAGGGGTGAGGTAGGAGGGAAGAATGTGGTAGGGGTTAGGTAGGGATGAATGAGTTGGTAGGGGTGAGGTAGGGATGAATGAGGGAGTTGATAGGGGTGAAGGAGGTTGTAGGGGTAAGGTAGAGATGAAGGAGGTGGTAGGTGTGAGGTAGGGATGTAGGAGGTGGTAGGGGTGAGGCAGGGATGAAGGATGTGGTAGGGATGAGGGGGTTGATAGGGGTGAAGGAGTTGGTAGGGATGAAGGAGGTTGTATGGATGTAGGAGGTGGTAGGTGTGAGGTAGGGATGTAGGGTTGAGGTAGGGATGTGGGAGATGGTAGAGGTGAGGTAGTGATGTAGGTGGTAGGGGTGAGGTAGTGATGAAGGTGGTAGGGGTGAGGTATAGATGAAGGAGATTGTAGGGGTGAGGTAGGGATGAAGGAGGTGGTATGGGTGAGGTAGGGATGAAGGAGGTGGTAGGGGTGAGGTAGGGAGGAAGGAGGTGGTAGGGGTGAGGTAGTGGTGAAGGAGGTAGTAGGGGTGAGGTATAGATGAAGGAGGTTGTAGGGGTGAGGTAGGGATGAAGGAGCTGGTAGGGGTGAGGTAGTGGTGAAGGAGGTGGTAGGGGTGAGGTATAGATGAAGGAGATTGTAGGGGTGGGGTAGGGATGAAGGAGGTTGTATGGATGTAGGAGGTGGTAGGTGTGAGGTAGGGATGTAGGGTTGAGGTAGGGATGTGGGAGATGGTAGAGGTGAGGTAGTGATGTAGGTGGTAGGGGTGAGGTAGTGATGAAGGACGTGGTAGGGGTGAGATAGTGATGAAGGAGTTGGTAGGGGTGAGATAGTGATGAAGGACGTGGTAGGGGTGAGGTAGGGATGTAGGAGATGGTAGGGGTGAGGCAGGGATGAAGGAGGTGGTAGGGGTTAGGCAGGGATGAAGGAGGTGGTAGGGGTGAGGCAGGGATGAAGGAGGTGGTAGGGGTGAGGTAGGGATGGAGGTTGTAAGGGTGAGGTAGGGGTGAAGGAGGTGATAGGGATGAGGTAGGGGTGAAGGAGATGGTAAGGGTGAGGTAGGGGTGAAGGAGATGGTAGGGGTGAAGGAGGTGGTAGGGGTGAGGTATGGATGAAGGAGCTCGTAGAGGTGAGGTAGGGATGAATGAGGTTGTAGAGGTGAGGTAGGGATGAATGAGGTTGTAGAGGTGAGGTAGGGTTGAAGGAGGTTGTAGAGGTGAGGTAGGGATGAGTGAGGTGGTAGGGGTGAGGTAGGGATGAAGGAGGTGGTAGGGATGAAGGAGGCTGTAGGGATGAGGCAGGGATGAAGGAGGTGGTAGGGGTGAGGCAGGGATGTAGGAGATGGTAGGGGTGAGGCGGGGATGAAGGAGGTGGTAGGGGTGATGCAGGGATGAAGGAGGTGGTAGGGGTGAGGTAGGGATGTAGGAGATGGTAGGGGTGAGGCAGGGATGAAGGAGGTGGTAGGGGTGAGGCAGGGATGAAGGAGGTGGTAGGGGTGAGGTAGGGATGTAGGAGATGGTAGGGGTGAGGCAGGGATGAAGGAGGTGGTAGGGGTGAGGCAGGGATGAAGGAGGTGGTAGGGGTGAGGTAGGGATGAAGGAGGTGAAGGAGGTGGTAGGGGTGAATGAGGTGGTAGGGATGAAGGAGCTTGTAGAGGTGAGGTATGGATGAAGGAGCTTGTAGAGGTGAGGTAGGGATGAATGAGGTTGTAGAGGTGAGGTAGGGATGAATGAGGTTGTAGAGGTGAGGTAGGGTTGAAGGAGGTTGTAGAGGTGAGGTAGGGATGAAGGAGGTGGTAGGGATGAAGAAGGTGGTAGGGGTGAAGGAGATGGTAGAGGTGAGGTAGGGATGTAGGGAGTGAGGAATGGGGAAGAGGTGGCATTCAACTCCAGCTGCTGTAATGCGTTTCCCTTTTCATCATAATCATTGATAGAAAAAACATTTCCCACTTGGTGTACTGTCTAAAACCCATTGACTTGCACCCTTTGACCTTTTAGATGTCCATGCTGGTGTGTTGTTTACCTGACCACGTCCATAGAAGCAGCCCCAGACTTGAAGAAGTCAGTGGAGTCCTCGATGGCATCCACATTAGTCAAGATGCTCTTCCACACACCCTGTCAATGGGACAAGACAACACTGTAAACACTGGTCTGGAGTCAGTTTATCAAGGGTTAAGTTGACAGATAAACATTTACATTTACAACCTTGTTCAAATTAGCTGAAAAATCAGTGTAAGACAGATAGATTCAATAGTAAAGTGTTAGTACTTTTTTTATTTTCTTACCCTCATTTGCTCAGCGAAGGCCTTCTCCTCCTCAGTGAGCTCCACAGAAGCGCAGCTCCCAGAGCTGAAGTACCTTGCCGCCGCGATCATCTTCCCATCTTCAAACTGCAGGTTCTTCACTAGCAACTGGACAGACAGACATCATGCTGTTCAACATGTCTGCATGCACTGGTTTAGTTTGTTTCAAACAGTCCAAAGTCATGCCATTATAATACACTGAATTAGGATTCAACTATCTATTCAGCTGGCTTCACATTAGGGAAAGGGAAAGGGAGTCATAGTCATGCAGTACTAGGACAGTGACCAGAGAGGTTCTTACTGTCTTTGGAGCTACCATAATGTTAACCAATAGCCATAGTGCAGCACAAGTTCCTGTCTGGGTAGTGGGTTTGGAAGAAATAGCGATTTGAGAGTCTGTCTGTGCTGAACATTTGAACCAAAAATAAAAGATAAGGAGGCGTGTACTTGGATTACGGAGAAGGAATGGAGAGAAAGAGTGGGGCAGAGGAGGTCGAAGAGAGAGAGGAAGGAAGAGGGTGAGGTTGAATTGGTAAGAAAAAATAAAAAAGGGGGAGATGGTTTAGTTGAAGAAGAATGGTAGAAAAGTGTAAGCAGATTGAGCAGGATCAAAGACAGGAGGAGAAATGGAAGTCGAAGAAACCTTGTCGATGTTTGTACCATGTTTTGTGCTGCTAGCATGTTGTGCTGCTGCCATCCTGTGTTTCCATGTGTTGCTGCCATGCTATGTTGTTGTCTTAGGTCTCTCTTTATGTAGTGTTGTGGTGTCTCTCTTGTCGTGATGTGTGTTTTGTCCTATTTTATTTTATATTTTATTTTTAATCCAAGACCCTATCCCCGCAGGAAGCCTTTTGCCTTTTGGTAGGCAGTCATTGTTAACTGACTTGCCTAGTTAAATAAAGGTTCAATAAAAAATAAAAAGACTTCGTTTCCACTCCGGACAACAGGTGGCGATATAGTGCGGTATTGGGTTGCCGTGCACGCACTCTAAAATAGTAGAGTTAGCAGTGTTTACTTCCGGGCTCTCGGACTGGCACATTTCACAAGGATTAAAATAAAATAAAAAGCTTTCAATTTATTTACCTTGCTAATAAAATACAAGCAACAGTGTATTTACAATATGTCAAAAATGCAATTGCTCAATATGTTTCTGCGCGAGCGATTGACAGCGGCTGCTGTAGAGATATTTGGAGTAGTTGAAAAGACGATAGTGGAGTATCAAGAAGAAATCATCCGTTCGAAGGAAGAGAACGAACGTTTACAGAAAATGTTGGATATGGTCATTAAACCTCATGTCAAGTTACATAGAGCAGGTTTGTAACGGGGACTATTTCAATGTAATGTTTGACTGGCTTGTAGTCTACTCTATGTCACTGCCCTCGCGATGCTTGCTATGATTAAAAATATCGTCCCCAGGGTCAGGGACCATCAACTGAATTCAGCCGCGGGCCGATTGTTGGTCAGGGGGCTGGAACTTAATTACAAATAATTTGTAGACTGCGACTTAACCGCAAGAAGCCCAAACAGATAATACTTGACTAAAACATAATCATTTCAAACATTGCTTTTGTACATTTGTGTACGATCATATATACACTACATGACTATAAGTATGTGGACACCTGCTCGTCGAACATCTCCAAAATCATGAGCATTAATATGGAGTTAGTCCCCCCACTCTTCTGGGAAGGCTTTCCACTAGATGTTGGAACATTGCTGCAGGGGCTTCCATTCAGCCACAAGAGCATTTGTGAGGTTGAGCGATTAGGCCTGGCTCGCAGTCGGCATTCCAATTCAACCCAAAGGTGTAAGATGGGGTTGAGGTCAGGGCTCTGTGCAGGCCAGTCAAGTTCATCCATACCAATCTCGACAAACCATTTCTGTATGGACATCGCTTTGTGTACGGGGGCATTGTCATGCTGAAACAGCAAAGAGCCTTCCCTAAACTGTTGCCACAAAGTTGGAAGCACAGAATCGTTTTGACTCTAGAATGTCATTGTATGCTATAGCGTTAACAGTTCCCTTCACTGGAACCAAGGGGCCTAACCCAAACCAATATTCCTCCTCCACCAAACTTTACAGTTGGCACTATGCATTCGGGGAGGTAGCGTTCTCCTGGCATCCGCCAAACCCAGATTCGTCCATTGGCCTGATAGATGGTGGAGCGTGATTAATCACTCCAGAGAACGCATTTCCACTGCTCCAGAGTCCATTGGCGGCAAGCTTTTCACCACACCAGCCGACGCTTGGCATTGTGCATGGTGATCTTAGGCTTGTCTGCGGCTGCTCGGCCATGGAAACCGATTTCATGACGCTAATAGTTATTTTGCTGGCGTTGCTTCCAGGGGCAGTTTGGAACTAGGTAATGAGTGTTGCAACAGAGGAAAGACTACTTTTATGTACTTCAGCGGTCCTGTTCTGTGAGCTTGTGTGGCCTACCACATTGTGGCTGAGCCATTGTTGCAGAAATGTGACTAACTGACTTGTTGGAAAGGTGGCATCCTATGACGGTGCCACGTTGAAAGTCACTGAGCTCTTCAGTAAGGCCATTCTACTGCCAATGTTTGTCTACTGGCTGAAGTAGCCAAATCCACTCATTTGAAGGAGTGTCCACATACTAGTGTTTGTATTATGCAGGGTAATACTTTGGAACATATTTACAGTCATGTCCAACAATTGTAAAAAAATGTACGTTTTTGTGAGAAAACTTGGGGGGCGGGGGAAATAAAATCACCTACGGGCCAAATTCGTCCCACAGGAGGGCAGTTGGGGAACCCTGGCCTAGTCAGACATTATTGTTCCAGCTGGCAAAAACAGTGCCTTCAGAATGTATTAACACCCCTTGACCTTTTCCACATTTGGTTGTTTTACAGCCTGAATTTAAAATTGATTACATTTACATTTTGTGTTACTGGCCTACACACAATACCCCATAATGTCAAAGCAGACTTATGTTTTTAGACATTTTTACAAATAAAACATTTAAAAGCTGAAATGTCTTGAATCAACAAGTATTCAACCCTTTTGTTATCGGGAAACTATACTTAAGTTGACGGGAAAAAATGTGCTTTACAAGTCACATAAGTTGCATGGACTTAATAGTGCTTAACAGGATGTTTGACTGACTACCTCATTTCTGTACCCTACACATATAATTATCTGTAAGGTCCCTCAGTTGAGTAGTGGATTTCAAACACAGATTAAACTACAAAGACCAGGGAGGTTTTCCAATGCCTCGCAAAGAAGGGCATCTATTGGTAGATGGGTAAAAATGTAAAAAAAGCAGACATTGAATATCCCTTTGAGCATGGTGAAGTTATTCATTACACTTTGGATGGTGTACAAACACCCAGTCACTACAAAAATACAGGTTTCCTTCCTAACTCAGTGGCCGGAGAGGAAGGAATCCACTCAGGGACTACACCATGAGGACAATGGTGATTTTATAATACACTGAACAAAAATATAAACGCAACATGTAAAGTGTTGGTCCCATGTTTCATGAGCTGAAATAAAAGATCCCAGAAACGTTCCATACGCACAAAGTGTATTTCTCTCAAATTTAGTGCACAAATTTGTTTATATCCCTAGTAATGAGCATTTCTCATTAGCCAAGATATGCCACACCTGCCAGGTGGATAGATTATCAAGAAGTTGATTTAAACAGCATGATCATTACACAGTTGCACCTTGTGCTGGGGACAATAAAAGGCCACTCTAAAATGTGCAGTGTCTAGTTTTGTCACACAACACAATGTCACAGAGGTCTCAAGTTTTGAAGGCGTGTGCAATTGGCATGCTGACTGCAGGAATGACCACCAGAGGTGTTTGCAGAGAATTTACTTTTCAGTTTTCTACCATAAGCCGCCTCCAACGTTGTTTTACCCTATTTAGAGATGCATGTTCGTGGACGATGAACAATAGTGTCTTGGTGACAACATGACCGAGCAGCTTAGATTACTGTTTGATTTGAGAAGGACGCTCCTCACTCACCACTTTTGTCACTGGCCATAGGCCGGTGCACCCGTATGAATCAAGGTTAATAGAACTCCCTCAGTGAGAGAAGATTTGAAATAGACAAGATGGCAGAGTCCACATTGTTGGATTACTTCATGGGGAAAATGTTGGTTTAATAATGGAGCGTTTTCTAAGTTCAAACGAAACTCCTGCAACTAGACATGTTTAGAACACATACAGTACCAGTCAAAAGTTTGGACACACCTACTCATTCAAGTTTTTTATTTTTATTTTACTATTTTCTACATTGTTGAATAGTGAAAACAAACTATGAAATAACACACATGGAATCAAATAGTAACCAAAAAACTTAAACAAATCAAAATATTTGAGATTTTTCAAAGTAGGCACCCTTTTTGTCTTGACTGCGTTGCACACACTTGGCATTCTCTCAACCAGCTTCATGAGGAATGTTTTTCCAACTGAAGGAGTTCCCACATATGCTGAGGTCTTTTTGGCTGCTTTACCTTCACTCTGCGGTCCAACTCATCCCAAACCATCTCAATTGGTTTAAGGTCGGGTGATCTGTTGCAGCACTCCATCACTCTCATTCTTGGTCGTCTCTTAACAGTTGAGATGTGTCTGTTACTTTAACTTTGAAGCATTTATTGGGCTGCAATCTGAGGTGCAGTTAACTCTAATGAACTTATCAACTGCAGCAGAGGTAACTCTGGCTCTTCCTTTCCTGTGGTGGTCCTCATGAGAGCCAGTTTCATCATAGCGCTTGATGGTTTTTGAGACTACATTTGAAGAAACTTTCAAAGTTCTAGAAATGTTCCGGATTGACTGACCTTCGTCTCTTAAATAATGATGGACTGTAATTTTTCTTTGCTAATTTGAGCTGTTCTTGCCATAATATGGACTTGGTTTTTACCAAATAGGGCTATCGTCTGTGAATACCCTTCTACATTGTCACAACACAACTGATAGGCTCAAACGCATTAAGGAAAGAAATTCCACAAATTAACTTAACAAGGTACACCTGTTAATTGAAATTACATTCCAGATGACTACTTCATGAAGCTGGTTGAGAGAATGCCAAGAGAGTGCAAAGCTGTCAAAGGCTGGCTACTTTCTAGAATCTCAAATATAAAATATATTTTGATTTGTTTGACACTTTTTTTTGGTTACTACATGATTCCATATGTGTTATTTCTTAGTTTTGATGTCCTCACTATTATTCTACAATGTATAAAATAGTACAAATAAAGAAAACCCTGGAATGAGTAGGTGTGTCCAAACTTTTGACTGGTACTGTATGTTGTCTTCCAAGTAAAGAATTGGGGAAGTCTCATCAAGTAAAGATTGGTCAAAAATATCCAGTGCTACGCTTAACATTACCTACTTCATAACACCGATCAGCAACCTGGAACAGTAACAATGGCTGTATTTGTAATGGCGAGCTTGCTGCAAACCTATAATGTAATATAATAAAGGGCAATTTCTCAAACAAGAATTTAGTTAGGACTGACTGGTGGGGAGGGTAAAACTGAAAACTAGCTGTTATTGGCAGAGAGGTTTCTTATTGGTCTATTAACTCATTTACGGCACGGTGACATTTCCGGCAGTCTTCAAATGGCTCTTACACAAAAAAAAGGCATTTATCATTTTCATAATTTCACAGTATTATTCCAACGTCATAGTGTGGAAATATACACTTACCTTGATGACAATGATATTGTTTCCACTTTGATCTTAATATAAATCCACAAGTGTTCTATGATTACAATATTAGTTTGTATTTTCTTAGCAAGTTAAGCTAATTCATGTTAGGCACTAATGTTAATCGCTCGTTAGCTGGCTAGCTAACTAGCTGGCTAGTACTTTTATTAGCTAGTTAGCTGGCTAGCTAACTAGCTAATAAAAGTACTGAGTCAGAGCAAACATAGCTAGCTAATACAGCCTGATACCAGTACTGGTGGAGGCTTAAAATCAGCATGTTGTTTGTGCAACAGTATCTTCTAAATCAAAGAGGAATAGACGAAGCATGAACAGAGTTGGGTATGGCTGCCTTTTCCTGTTACGCTCCTTGCCTATGGAATAGCCTGCAGACTAAACTTAAACTTGTCCCTCTGTCGCCCATTTTAAATATTTATTGGAGGATTTTTATTTTTGTATTGATTGTAACTGTTTCGGGTAATGCAAGTTATTGTGGTGTTAGGGGAATAACCTGTCTGTAAATGTAATCTGTGGCTGTATTTTTTTGTGTTATCTGTGATTGTTTTGTTTGTCTTGTAGTTTCTTAATCATTGTACCTAAACTGTATGTGTAAACATGTATACGCAGGGCCCAGCTGTAAAAGAGACCTTAGTCTCAGTCTGTGTTCCTTGTTGAAATAAAGGTATGTTGGCTATATGAATAAAGATTTAATGTAGCCAAAGATTATAGGGTCCCCTAGGAAACACCGTACATCACTTTGGTTCCTACCCTGTCACAATAACTCATCCAGGACATTTATTTCAAACAAGACTGTATTGAAAGTGCCCACTATTATTTATATTCTAACAATAGAATTAGAATAAACATTCTATTTCCATGATTCCAAAAGTTCACCCAAGTGTTTTGATCTAAATTGCAATTGCAACATTTGGTTAAAAATAACACCTAGTATTTTTGCCCATATCATGGCAGTGTGGAAATGATCTCAAATGAGTGCAGGAAATGCAGAAATTGATGGAAATGCAGGAAATTATTTTAGGTTGAAGTTGAATTGAAAAGTATAAAACAATCAGAATGGAGAAAGACCCATTGAAATCATTTAGAATATATGTGTTGCCACCCTAGGGTCACGCACTACTCATAAAGCAAATGTAGAACTTTTTTTATTAATCAAAAACATAAAATATTGTCAAATTTGAAAAATGATATGATATTTTGGCCATAACGCCCAGCCCTACGCTCAACAGTTTCCCGTGTGTATCAACAATGGTCCACCACCCAAAGGCCATCCAGCCAACTTGGCACAATTGTGGCAACCATTGATGTCAACATGGGCCAGCATCCCTGTGGAATGCTTTCGACACCTTGTAGAATCCATTGTCCAACGAATTGAGGCTGTTCTATTGGCAAAAGGGGGAGTGCAACTCAATATTAGGAAGGTGTTCCTAAATGTTTTGTACACTCAGTATATATAAAATAAAGGAAAGTCAAATTTTTGAACGCACTTGGCCTTTAAACATTGAAAATATGAATGTCTATCTATTGAATAACATTTATTTGCCTGTCCTTCCCTCCAGACCCTAGGCAGCTCCATGACTCTGAAGAAGAGGTTCCCCTTGAGCAGGAGTGGAGGAGGGAAAGTTCAGAGCTCACACAAAGTACAGAGGAACAGGACCTCAGGACCGATCTGGGAGAAGAGCAAATGCAAGGGCCTGAGACTCATGGTCATAACATAGAGTTTGGGTTCACTCCTCCTTGTGTGAAAGGTGATTTTGTCCAGGACCCTTGGCCCTCACACCTTTTCCAAACCCAAATTGTGGAAGACAATGAGACGAATAATCTATCAAGCACCCTAGTGGAACACATTAAAACGGAACCTGATGGAGAGGACTATGGAGTACTAACAAGTGACCCACAGCTCATGTTTGCAGTAAATGCACACTGTTCAGCAGCTCCGAGTGAAAACATGCATGGAACAGAGATTGGAGGCCCTCTGCAACGGAAAACAAAGACAGGAAGACCATTCAGACATATAGGAACGCTGTCTGAACTTAAGAAGAGACGCGCTTTGTATGAGCGATTTCGTTGCCATGTCTGTGGAAAAGGGTTTCCAGCAAGGAATGGTCTGGGAGACCACATGACAACTCATACAGGGGAGAGACCACACAGCTGTCACCTCTGTGGGAAAGGTTTCAAAGTGAAGAGTCATCTGAAAGAGCATATCAGGGTTCACACAGGAGAGAAACCCTTTGTCTGCCCAGTCTGTGGGAAAGCGTTCAGGCAGGACGCCCATATGAAAGGACATTTGAGGGGGACTCACAAGGAGAAACCATACAGATGCCATGATTGTGGCGAAAGCTTCAGTCAGATGGGAGAGATGCAAGTGCATAGGACAGTGTGCTGTGGTCCAATTGTCCTGGGCCCAAATTTGATGTAACTTTCACTCCCTTGATGCCTTCGGTGACCAGGACGTTTTAGACTTGCAGCCATGATAAGGACCATTCAAATGTGTTATTGAACAAACAAAGGAAGAATGATCTGTCCACAGTTATAAAGGTTTGAGAGAGCATCTCCTATATTTGTCAAAATTCATAAATGGGAGGGAGTTTCCAGAAAAAATGTAGCCTATGTGGTTGTCTGTATGTGGTAGTTGGCAAGTTTGTGTCCCATGAGAAATAGTTGTCAATGTAAGTAGTTCTCTGGTACCTCATATTGTATAAATATACCCAAAAAATATTTGTGGAGCACTTTGAGTCCCTGATTGAGAAGTATGTGACCCATTTTGTGAGCTGTGTCTAATATCAATAATATCCTGTATATCTTGGATATCATTTCTCCCCTCCTGTTAGCTTTCTATGTGTTTTTGTGAGAGTGGAAAACATTCTCAATTTTGGAGAATCTCTCATAAGATGGGTAAAAGTAATGTACAACAATCCTTTATGTACAATTAATAAATAAATGATTACTTCTGAGAACTTTGAATTGTCAAGAGGTGTAAAACAAGGTTGCCCTCTATCACCATAACTATTTATATGGCCATTGAACTGTTAGCTTTAAAAGATAACATTAAGGGGCTAAAAATGAAGGAAATAGAGACGAGTAGCAATAGGCCAATGATTGAAGTTATCTTGAGTCCTCAATCTTCAACCTTGAAGGGCCTTGTTGAGGACCTGGATAACTTCTCCAATTTCTCTGGACTAAAAAGTGTTATATTATGGATTGGGTCTCTAAAATAAACTTTAAATTGTCATGTGGTATCCCAATTAAATGGGCAGTTGGTGAAGTTGATGTGCTTGGTGTTTGAGTTTATTTTATTTTTACAGGGACAGTGCACATTAATCAACGTTTCAGTAAAAGTGCCGGTTTTAGCCAGCCGGCTAATTTTCAACCGCAGTCCCTGGGCAGGTTATTAAAAACCATTACAATATAGACAATCATTGAGCAGTGAGCACACACAGAGCAACATAGGACAAGCAATACGTAGCATACAGACAGAGCAACATAGAACAAAAAGCAACAAGACAAAATTCATAAAAGCAACAAAGTGTTTCCACACCTCACAAGCTACAGACAACAGACAACATGGAAAGCGGCAATACACAGCTAGGGATTATCATAAATCTGATTGACCTTTAGCCATGTCTTCATGCATTTTGTGAAAGTGTGATATGTGGTGCAGTGTATTCCAGATATGGGAAGCTCTCACAGAGAAAGCGGATTTACTAAAGGTGCTTTTCCTGAAGGGAAAAGGCACCTCTCATGGCAGACCTTGTGGATCTGCTGCCATATGTTTGGGTTTTCTGTTTAACAAACATACTGAGTGGAGGGGGAGCCAGGCCATTTAGGATCTTGAATACAAGACATGTCGGTGTATTGCACAAGATTTTCCCAACTCAGGAGCTCATGCTTTCTGAGGATGTAACAATGATGGCTATTGGGCTTCCTATCAAGCACTTTGAGAGCCTGTTTGTAGACAGACTGAATAGGTTTTAATGTTGTACAGCAAGCTTGGGCCCAACTAGTCAAGCAGTATGTTAAGTGGGGGAGTATCATAGATTTGAAGTACAGTTTTGCTACCTATGTAGTCAAACAATTTTGTATAAATCGGAAATTAGCTAGGTTGAATTTGGTTATTTGAATTACCTTTTCACATGCTTTTTAAAAGAGAGGTTGGAGTCAAGTATGATGCCAAGGTACTTAAAATCAGATACCACCTGGAGCTTCTCCCCTGACACAGACATCTGGGTCAGTAGCATCTGTTGCCCTCTTTGTGAAGAACATGCAAACAGTTTTTTTCACATTGAGATGCAAACACGAGTCACTGAGCTACTTTGTAACCTGGACCATTACAGTAGTGAGTTCTTGTGCAGCATGCACATATATCACTGTATCATCTGCATACAATTGAACTTCAGACCCAGTACAGACAGAAGGCAGATCATTCATGTTCAGGCTGAACAGGAGGGGCCCCAGTATTGATCCTTGGGGCACGCCCACATCATACCTAAGAGTGGGCAATGGCTCATTGCTCACTCTGACACACTGAGTTCTGCCTTCAAGGTATGATTCCATCCATCTCAAGGCATAGAGGGAAAAGTTTAACTTGGACAATTTTGTGATGAGAATCTCATGGTTAACAGTATCAAAAGCCTTCCTTAGGTCCAGAAACACAGCCCCAACAATGCCCCCTTTGTCCATCTTGGACTTCACATTTTCCAGAAGAAAGCAGTTGGCCGTTTCTGTGGAGTGTTTCGCTCTGAAGCCAAACTGCATGGAGTGTAATGTGAAGGGGCTGTTGTTGAGGTGGGCAATCAGTTGTTCTGCTACACACTTTTCAACAACCTTTGACACCACAGGCAGTATACTAATGGGCCTGTGTGCATATCCTGGAAAAGTTAAGCAACTAATTTAGATTAAAAAAAAAGAATCTTGAAACTGTGGAGAGGGAAAAACCTATCCATTTACAAGAAGATTACCCTGATTAATTATCTAGTGATATCGCAGTTTAAATATTTATTCTTGGATCTACTGACTCCAGGAGAATCCTTTTTCAAATCATGCGTGAAAACATCACTTTCACAAATACCATACCCCCCCCCCCCCCCAAAAAAAAAACAATTATAACCTTCCATTCTTGTGATGTCTTGGTGATAAGATATTTGTGCGTGTAACTTTCTCACTCATCACTATTCACAATTCAATCAGGACTATGCGTAATCATGGTAGCATCCAAATTAATGTAGAAGGGTTTAGAAACATTTTATTCTTATTTACAATAAAAGTGACTCCAAAATGACACAATAATATATTTACTATTTCATTTCTATTGGGCACAAAATGATCTGAAACACAACCAAAACAAGCAGAAAATGCATCCAACAAGTTTGTAGAGTCACAAGCGTGATGTAATCATTGCATGCTAGCAATATGGGACCAAATACTACACTTTTGACACTTTAATACACAAGTGAATTTGTCCCAATACTGAGAATGGGACTATGTTCAAAAAGTGCAGTAATTTCTAAACGGTTCACCCAATATTGATGAAAATACCCTCAAATTAAAGCTGACAGTCATTGTATCATTTCAAATCAAAATGCTGGAGTAGAGTGCCAAAACAACAAATACATGTGTCACAACAATTGACACATTTCATTCATTTCAATTCAAGCTATTATATAAAATACTTGCTACAAAAATAATGCTCAATATATGGGGCATTGAATAGTCAGCCTTGTGCAGACTCTGCCACGAGGAAACAGAATTAAGATTTTCTGATACTGTTCCTCGGTGGCTTGCTTTTGGAGTCTGGTCCAGGAATGATTGTTCTATCATAATATCAGGGTTCAGATGGACCTGCAAACTGTATTGTTAGAGGATCTGAAAAACCATTATTATTTAGGACACTATTGGGAGAAATGTTACAAATAGGGAAGTTATGGACCCTCGTAATTCAGTAAAATGGATGGATTTAATGCAAAAATAAATAGCATAATGGCATACTGGGAAAAATCTGGGGCAGCAGCCTAGTGGTTAGAGCGTTTGGCCAGTAACCGAAAGGTTGCTAGATTGAATCCCTGAGCTGATAAGGTAAATAATCTGTCGTTCTGCCCCTGAACAAGGCAGTTAACCCACTGTTCATAGGCCGTCAATGTAAATACGATTTTTTTTTCTTAACTGACTTGCCTAGTTAAATAAAGGTTAAATCAATTTTAAAAATCTGTGGACATCGCAGGGTTGGAGTTAATGAATGGTGGATTGGCTACTGTGGTGAAAATCCATCACTTGAAGAAAGAGGAAATTAGGAATATACAGTGCCTTGCGAAAGTATTCGGCCCCCTTGAACTTTGCGACCTTTTGCCACATTTCAGGCTTCAAACATAAAGATATAAAACTGTATTTTTTTGTGAAGAATCAACAATAAGTGGGACACAATCATGAAGTGGAACGACATTTATTGGATATTTCAAACTTTTTTAACAAATCAAAAACTGAAAAATTGGGCGTGCAAAAATTATTCAGCCCCTTTACTTTCAGTGCAGCAAACTCTCTCCAGAAGTTCAGTGAGGATCTCTGAATGATCCAATGTTGACCTAAATGACTAATGATGATAAATACAATCCACCTGTGTGTAATCAAGTCTCCGTATAAATGCACCTGCACTGTGATAGTCTCAGAGGTCCGTCAAAAGCGCAGAGAGCATCATGAAGAACAAGGAACACACCAGGCAGGTCCGAGATACTGTTGTGAAGAAGTTTAAAGCCGGATTTGGATACAAAAAGATTTCCCAAGCTTTAAACATCCCAAGGAGCACTGTGCAAGCGATAATATTGAAATGGAAGGAGTATCAGACCACTGCAAATCTACCAAGACCTGGCCGTCCCTCTAAACTTTCAGCTCATACAAGGAGAAGACTGATCAGAGATGCAGCCAAGAGGCCCATGATCACTCTGGATGAACTGCAGAGATCTACAGCTGAGGTGGGAGACTCTGTCCATAGGACAATAATCAGTCGTATATTGCACAAATCTGGCCTTTATGGAAGAGTGGCAAGAAAGCCATTTCTTAAAGATATCCATAAAAAGTGTTGTTTAAAGTTTGCCACAAGCCACCTGGGAGACACACCAAACATGTGGAAGAAGGTGCTCTGGTCAGATGAAACCAAAATTGAACTTTTTGGCAACAATGCAAAACGTTATGTTTGGCGTAAAATCATTACAGCTCATCACCCTGAACTCACCATCCCCACTGTCAAACATGGTGGTGGCAGCATCATGGTTTGGGCCTGCTTTTCTTCAGCAGGGACAGGGAAGATGGTTAAAATTGATGGGAAGATGGATGGAGCCAAATACAGGACCATTCTTGAAGAAAACCTGATGGAGGTTGGACCATGGACCGCTGGGAGAGACAGGAGGTCTCCCCAGTGCCTCGACTAGCACAACCGGGGTTCCCTCTACCCATCCCATCCGGAACCAGTCCCAGTGGGATACGCCTCTCCCAGGGAGTATGATGGGACGGCAGCACAGTGCCAGGGATTCCTGTTACAACTGGACCTCTACCTGGCCACTGTGCATCCAGCTCCCTTGGGAAGGGAGAGAGTTTCTGCCCTCGTCTCATGCCTCTCAGGAAGAGCTCTGGAGTGGGCAAACGCCGTGTGGGGAGAAGGAGACACAGCTTTGGATCACTTCGAGGAGTTCACCCGTCGCTTCCGGGCCGTCTTCGACCATCCGCCCGAGGGTAGAGCGGCTGAGGAACGGCTCTTCCATTTAAGGCAGGGGACGAGGAGCGCCCAGGATTCTGCTGGTCACCCGCGGACGTCCAGAGGGCCATCTGTCGGTGCCATCTTCCAGCACCCCCGCTCCGGTGCCCATGGAGTTGGGAGGGGCTGCTCGTAGGGAGACTGGAGGAGGAGCCATCACGTGCACCATCTGTGGCCGCAGAGGGAACACTGCCGGTCGGTGCCGTGTTAGTTCCTCTGGGAGTCGAGGCAACAGGCAGGGCACTCTGGCGTCACCCCAGGTGAGTTCGCACCACACTCATCCAGAGTCCTCTGTTGATCACCTGTTTGTATCCGTTTGTTTCCCTGATTTGCTACCACGGTGGAAAGTTCAGACCAGGTCTCCACCGTGCGCATCCCCCCAGAATATGCCGTTTTGTCTCTCGCCTTCTGAAAAAAGGCGCCGACTCAATTACCATGTGTCCTTTGTCCTCTGTTGGAGCATGACCTGTATGTCAAGGCTGAGAAATGCCTGTTCTTTCAGCCTGCCATCTCCTTCCTAGGGTATCGCATTTCCACATCAGGGGTGGAGATGGAGAGTGACTGCATTGCAGCCGTGCGTAATTGTCCAACTCCCACCACGGTAAAGTAAGTGCAGCGATTTTTGGGGTTTGCCAATTACTACCAGAGATTTATCCGGGGTTTTGGCCAGGTGGCTGCTCCCATTACCTCACTGCTGAAGGGGGGTCCAGTACAGTTGCAGTGGTCGGCTGAGGCGGACAGGGCTTTTGGGCAGCTAAGAGCTCTGTTTACCTCGGCTCCTGTGTTGGCCCTTCCGGATCCCTCTCTGGCGTTCATAGTGGAGGTGGACGCATCCGAGGCTGGGATAGGAGCTGTGCTCTCTCAGCGCTCGGGGTACGCCACCAAAACTTTGCTCCTATGCTTCTCGAAGGATCTCAGCCCAGTGGAGTGTAACTATGATGTGGGGGACCGGGAGCTGTTGGCTGTGCTTAAAGCGTTGAAGGCGTGGAGACATTGGCTTGACTAAACACCCTTTCCTCATCTGGACTGACCACCGCAACCTGGAGTACATCCGGGCAGCGACGAGACTGAATCCTCATCAGCCAAGGTGGGCCATGTTCTTTACCCATTTTGTGTTTACCCTGTCCTACAGACCAGGTTCCCAGAATACGAAGGCAGACGCACTGTCCCGGCTGTATGACACAGAGGAGCGGCCCATGGATCAGACTCCCCTACTCCCGGCCTCCTGCCTGGTAGCGCCGGTCGTATGTGAGTTGGACGCGGACATTGAGCTGGCGTTGCGTACAGACCCCGCTCCCATCCAGTGTCCGGTCGGACGTATGTACGTTCCGTCTGCTGTCCGTGACCAGTTGATCTATTGGGCCCAAACGTCATCCGGGGATCGGTCGGTCGGTGCGCTGTCTGACTGGGAAGTACTGGTGGCCGACCTTGGCTAAGGACGTGAGGATCTATGTTTCCTCCTGCTCGGTGTGTGCCCAGTGTAAGGCTCCGAGACACCTGCCCAGAGGTAAGCTACACCCCTTACCCGTTCCACAACAACCTTGGTCACACCTGTCTGTGGATTTTTTAACTGATCTACCTCTTTCACAGGGAAACACTACGATCCTGGTCGTTGTGGATCGTTTCTCTAAGTCCTGTCGTCTCCTCCCTCTGCCCAGTCTTCCTATGGCCCTACAGACTGCAGAAGCCCTGTTTACGCACGTCTTCTGGCACTATGGGGTGCCTGAGGATATAGTGTCTGATCGGGGTCCCCAGTTCACGTAGAGAGTCTGGAAGGCGTTCATGGAACGTCTGAGGGTCTCGATCAGCCTTACCTCGGGTTTTCACCCTGAGAGTAAAGGGCAGGTAGAGAGAGTCAACCAGGATGTGGGCAGGTTTTCACCACTCCTCCACTAACCTCTCCCCCTTTTCAGTGTGTATTAGGGTACCAGCTGGTTCTGGCGCCGTGGCATCAGGGTCAGACCGAGGCTCCTGCGGTGGACGACTGGTTCAGGCACGCGGAGGAGACATGGGAGGCCGCCCGTGTACACCTCCAGCGAGCCGCGCTTTGCCAGAAAACCAGCGCGGACCATCACCACAGTGAGAACCCGGTGTTTGCACCGGGGGACCGGGTCTGGCTCTCGACCTGAAAACCTGCCCCTCCGCCTGCCCTGCCCGAAGCTGGGTCCGCGGTTTGTGGGGCCCTTCAAAGTCCTGAGGAGGGTGAACAAGGTATGTTACAGATTACAGCTTCCCTCTGATTATCGTATTAACCCATCATTCCATGTGTCTCTCCTCAGGCCGGTGGTGGCTGGTCCGTTCCAGGAATCTGAGATGCGGGAGGTTCCTCCGCCCCCTTTGGACATCGAGGGGGCCCCGGCGTACATCGTTCGTTCCATCCTGGATTCGAGGCGTTGGGCGGGGGGCCTTCAGTACATCGTGGAGAGGGAGGGGTACGGTCCGGAGGAGAGGTGCTGGGTTCCGGTTGCGGATGTTTTGGAACCCGAACTGCTGCGGGAGTTTTACCGTCGCCAGCCTGATCGCCCTGAGCCTCACCCTCAATCTACATGTATTTAGTCCTCTGTTCCCCATCATGTCTTTGTGTGTATGTTCACGCGCGATAGTTTATGTTCTATGTTTTTGGGCACTATTGTTGAACGGAATAAAATCGTGCCTGTTTACTCTACTCTGCTCTCCTGAACCTGACTTCGCCTCCCTTACACAGCCTTAACAACACCAAAGTAATAAAATAAAGAAGGCGATGTTAAAAGTTTATTTCATTTTGATTTCAGTACTGACGTGGACATGGATTGATGTTTCAGCATTGTCTCAATGAAGAGTTTGACTATCCACATGCCTGCTAGAGTTGGACGAGAAATATCCACCGTAGTAGTACGGATGAAGCCTGAGCTGGAATGGGACGCTAACTGAAGCTGGCTAGCTTTAGAAAACCCTGCGTAGATCTAGCTTGCTTCGTAGTATAACCCCTTTCAAAGAATGTCAGTTCTCAAATTGAGAACTATGTTAGGAAAATATTGACCTATTGAAGGGAATTAAGTTTGTGTACACCTTTTAATTATTCAAAACAATTTGTTCACTGAAAATGTGCTTTGTTTTTCAAACAGACTTCAAACACGCATGCAGGGTAACTGTATAAATTCACTTTTATAAAGTCCTAATTTCAAAGTCAAATTCCTAGCTATTGCAGGCTGATTTTGAGCACTGTTAAAACTCCGGGGGCGTGTCCATAAGTGCACGGGATGGAAAACCTTTTGCAATGTAAAACAGAAATTTTGATTTTTTAATACATTTTCTTAAATTTGTTGTACCTAATGAACACAACCCAGGCAGGTAGACTCTCCCTGTCTTCACAATGAGACACATTGAGTTTGTATGTTGGCAGGAGGTCACCAAAAGTTTTATTTAGCTCCACTTGTATTACAATTTATGACCAGTAGAGGCCAGAAAAGCCTGGGTCATATTGAGACTGTGTGCAGTAGACTCAGGTCATATCCTATATGGTCTAAGGACAACCCAGATTGGTCAAATAAAACACTTTTTTGCAGGACTCATTCTGCAGGACTCATTCTGCAGGACTCATTCCGGGCTTCGATACATTACGTCTGCATATTTACAACCCAATAGCATAACATGATGACAAATATGGGCTTAAAAATATATTCAGAATGTGTAAACGTGTAAAACACGTACAGTATGTTCTTATACTATTTCCCCCAAAGTAATGTGAGATTGTGGGGAACAAACAAATTTAGAGCTGATTGAGGAGAAGTCCCCGGAACTAATTCATCTTCCTGGAAATTCCATGGCCTTCAGCCCATAGAGCTGACTGAAAAGAGGTAAGACAATGGAGCTACTAAACACATTAGTCTCCCTATGATTCATTAACACTGGGCTGCCTCTCAACTCTCTTTCGTTCAGTCAGTCTCTAACACACTCTCTCACTCAAAACCCCTCTATCCTCTCTCTCAATTCAAATTCAAGGAGATTTATTGGCACGGGAACATATTTTTACATTGCCAAAGCAAGTGAAATGGATAAACAAAAGTGAAATAAACAAAAAGTGAAGAGTCTCTGTCTACCCTCTCTGTTACTCCTACATATTACATAACACCACACAAAGAGCTTTTCAGCGCAGGCCAAAGGTCATTGGCCAAGCTCTGACAAAAAAAAGTACAGTACTAACAGACCAGTTATTTCCCCTGCTAATGAGGGGGAACAGCCAGTCACCATGAGATGGCAGGGTATGATCACCACTTTATGCAGCTCACCCTGCACTATCATCTCCAATGTAAATAACATGAGTAAGTCTACCTAAGATAAGCTCCCCAGTAAATCATTAAAAACAATCAAGCAACCCAGAAAAGTGCTAAAAATAGCCCATATTAACATATGTAGCCTAAGAAACAAGGTCCATGAAGTCAATAACTTGCTTGTAACAGATAACATTGATATCCATATCTCTGAAACTCACTTAGATAATACCTTTGATGATAGTGGTAGCAATACATGGTTATAACATCTACAGAAAAGACAGAAATGCCAACGGAGGCGGTGTTGCGGTCTATATTCAGAACCACATTCTTGTAACGCTTAGAGACAATCTAATGTTAAATACTGTTGAAAGAAATATGGCTACAGGTTAATCTGCCTCACCTAAAGCGAATTATTGTGGGAAGCTGCTATAGACCACCAAGTGCTAACAGTCAGTATCTGGATAATATGTGTGAAATGCTTAATAATGTATGTGATATCAATAGAGAAGTATATTTTCTGGGTGATTTAAATATTGACTGGCAATCATCAAGCTGCCCACTCAGGAAAAAAACGTCTGTAACCAGTGCCAGCAACCTGGATCAGGGTAGTTACAGCACAGGAATTAAATCATCAACATTTATTGATCACATCTTTACTAACGCTGCAGATATTTGCTTTAAAGCAGTATCCAAATCCATAGGATGTAGTGATCACAATATAATAGCCATATCTAGGAAACCCAAAGTTCCAAAGGCTGGGCCTAATATAGTGTATAAGAGGTCATACAATAAGTTTTGCAGTGATTCACATGTTGATGATGTATATAATAGTTGCTGGTCTGTGGTGTGTAATCAGGAGCAATCAGACGCTGCACTTGACGCATTTATGAAACTACTTATTCCTGTTACTAATAAGCACCCATTAAAAAAATAACTGTAAAAATTGTTAAATCCCCTTGGATTGATGAGGAATTGAAAAATCGTATGGTTGAGAGGGATAAGGCAAAAGGTGTGGCAATTAAGTCTGGCAGCCCAACCGATTGGCAAACGTACTGCAAATTAAGAAATCATGTGACTAAACTAAATTTAAAGAAACTACACTATGAAACAAAGAAATTATATAAAGAATGATAGTAAAAAGCTTTGGGGCACCTTAAATGACATTTTTGGGGGAAAAGCCAACTCGGCTCCTTCATTTATTGAATCAGATGGCTCATTCATCACAAAGCCCACTGATATTGCAAACTACTTTTAATGACTTTTTCATTGACAAGATAAGCAAACTTAGGGATGACATGCCAGCAACAAACGCTGACACTACACATCCAAGTATATAGGACCAAATTATGAAAGACAAGAATTGTACTTTTGAATTCCATAAAGTCCGTGTGGAAGAGGGGAAAAAATGATTGTTGTCTATCAACAATAACAAGCCACCAGGGTCTGACAATCTGGATGGAAAATTACTGAGGATAATAGCAGACGATACTGTCACTCCTATTTGCCACATCTTCAATTTAAGCCTACTAGAGAGCCTGTGCCCTCAGGCCTGGAGGGAAGCTAAAGTCATTCCGCTACCCAAGAATAGTAAAGCCCCCTTTACTGGCTCAAATAGCCGACCAATCAGCCTGTTACCAACCCTTAATAAACTTCTGGGGAAAAATGTGTTTGATCAGATACAATGCTATTTTACAGTAAACAAATTGACAACAGAATTTCAGCATGCTTATAGGGAAGGATACTCAACAAGCACAGCACTTACACAAACGACGTATGATTGGCTGAGAGAAATTGATGATCAAATTATTGTGGGGACTGTCTTGTTAGACTTCAGGGCAGCTTTTGACATTATTGATCATTGTCTGCTGCTGGAAAAATGTATGTGTTATGGCTTCACACCCCCTGCTATAATGTGGATAAATAGTTACTTGTCTAACAGAACACAGAAGGTGTTCTTTAATGGAAGCCTATCAAATATAATCCAGTTGGAATCAGGAATTCCCCAGGGTAGCTGTTTAGGCGCCTTGCTTTTTAAAATTTTTACTAACGACATGCCACTGACTTTGAGTAAAGCCAGAGTTTCTATGTATGCGGATGACTCAACACTATACACGTCAGCTACTACAATGATAACTGAAATGACTGCAACACATAACAAAGAGCTGCAGTTAGTTTCAGAGTGGGTGGCAAGGAATAAGTTAGCCCGAAATATTTCTAAAACTAAAAGCATTGTATTTGGAAAATAACACTCACTTTACCCTAAACCTCAACTACATCTTGTAATAAATAATATGTAAATCGAGCAAGTTGAGATGACTAAACTGCTTGGAGTAACACTAGATTGTAAACTGTCATGGTCAAAACATATTGATGCAGTAGTGGCTAAGATGGGGAGAAGTCTGTCTATAGTAAAGCGATGCTCTGCCTTAACAACACTATCAACAAGGCAGGTTCTACAGGCTCTAGTTTTGTCACACCTTGACTACTGTTCAGTTGTGTGGTCAGGTGCCACAAAAAAGGACTTTGGAAAATTGCAATTGGCTCAGAACAGGGCACCACGGCTGGCCCTTGGATGTACACAGAGAGCTAAAATGAATCATATGCATGTCAATCTCTCCTGGCTGAAAGTAGAGGAGAGATTGACTTCATCACTACTTTTATTTATGAGAGATATTGACATGTTGAATTCACTGAGCTGTCTGTTTGAACTACTGGTGCAAAGCTTAGAAACCCATGCATACCTCACAAGACATGACACAAGAGGTCTCTTCACAGTTCCCAAGTCCAGAACAGACTATGGGAGGGACACAGTACTACATAGAGCCATGACTACATGGCTCTCTATTCCACATCAAGTAACTGACGCAAGCAGTAAAATTAGATTTAAAAAACAGATTAAAAAAACACCTTATGGAACAGTGGTGACTGTGAAGCAACACAAACATTGGCACAGACACATGCATACACAGACACACAATAACATATGCACTATACATACACGTGGATTTAGTACTGTAGATATGTGGTAGTGGAGGAGTAGGGGCCTGAGAGCACACAGTGTGTTGTGAAATCTGTGAATGTATTGTAATGTTTTAAAATTTGCTGGACCCCAGGAAAAGCAGCAGCTAATGGCGATCCATACTAAATACACATACAAATAGTACAAACTGTGCTATAAGAGCCTTGACCTGAAGGCCAGGTAGTATAGCATGTCTGCATGCAGGGATGCTACATACATATAGCTCAGAAGTTAGAAAGAAATGTTTTGTCTTCCAAAGCTTACAACCAAAAGAAAAGCTGTGGTCCTATGAAATAGTGATAACATGACATTAGGCTTTAAAAACAATCAAGAATCCCTGGTAGTGGTAGTAATATAATTATAATCTTTAAATGATGTTTGTGTAACATTAAACGACCTACCGCTTTGCCGTCGTTGCCAAACAGCATCAGGCCCGCCTTAGAGACCAGACCGGGTTGACTGGCACCAGGGATCTCCAGGGGCTGACCAATAGCAGTGGCACCACTGTCTAGCAGAGAGGAACCGTAGAACGTCACCTTCTAGAGGAGAGACAGGAGAGACCGCAGTGGAATCAACCTTTGGGAGGAGCTCAATAGTCTAGACTGGCCTCCTTTCCTTTTCTCCTATACCTCATCTGCACTGATGTGACTGAACAGGTGAGAACACACAATATGATTCACATTTTATTAGACAGTTAGAAACAGGAAGGGTGGACACAGGGATTTGAACACCAGTCTCCGGAGGGGGGGAGTAGGAGCATTACAGTTAGACCACAGGGTCTGCATGTACTTTACTGTCTTTATTGTACCCTTGGGGGAAATGTGTTGCCGTATCACGTACTTGTTTCAAAATGCTGTTTAAGAAAAGGACAATACACATTCATGACATGTACACACAGTAGATACAGTAAGAAGCCCAGCCTGCTGGTCTCAGTGAATGGATAGTGGTCTCAGTGAATGGATAGTGGTCTCAGTGAATGGATTAGCTTGAGCTATTTAGGAAAGGAAAGGGGGATACCTAGTCAGTTGTACAACTGAACGCATTCAACTGAAATGTGTCTACCGCATTTAACCCAACCCCTTTGAATCAGAGAGGTGCGGGGGGCTGCCTTAATCGACATCCACATCATCGGCGCCCAAGGAACTGTGGGGTAACTGCCTTGCTCAGGGGCAGAACGACAGATTTTTACCATATCAGCTTGGAGATTCGATCACGCAACTTTTCGGTTACTTGCCCAAAGCTCCTACCCGCCAGGCTACCTGCTGCCCCCAAAGGGATATCACATTTGGTCAAAATTATTGTTTAGTGCTGTTTTTATTGCAGGGGGGTGCCCTGTACCTGCACCCAGAGGGGAATAGTTCAAAGTCCAGGTACAGGGGGAAGCTTGGCTCTAAAATTATTTTGTGAGCCTTGCTGAGGGCCATGACCTTGAAGATCTCATCAAGCCTGTCAGTTTGACTTCAAGTACCTTGCTTGCTGTGGTGATAATCCTTCTCAGCATGTTCTTTTGGCTGGCTGACAGTGGCATTACTGAACTAACAAACAATACGCTCAGTAAACAACTATATTCTTACCTGTCCATCAACCTCTGCCCAGGCTCCAGGCACTTTGTCATTTCCTCTGATCCAGTTGTGTAGGACCTGTGCAGACTGGTTCCAGTCAATCTACAGAAAAACACAAATCACAATAACTAATTACCTGAAATCAACATAGACATGCATATCTGAATCAAACAATAGGAAATATGTAGTCCTATGTAATATGTAATATGTGGTCCTATGTAATTTGTAATCTCAGTATGTAATATGTGGTCCTATGTAATATGTAATCTCAAACATAGTGTTACAGGAGTGCTTGAGCGGTCCACTGATCTTGTGGTTAGAAGCAAGATGGCAGGAGCAGTGTGTGTAGAGAATTTAGTTAGGGTCTTGGCCTACCTTGGCATTGTCTTTCTTCTGAATCCCCTCATAGGTGGCTCCCTCCTCTGGCTGGACGATCTTTGGGGCATTCCCTGCTGCGATCAGCCTCACTGCATCCACCTGTGAATCAGGTAAACTTGACAAACATGCTCAAAGATTCCCAACAGTACGGAATGGTCTCACCCTCCATGTGTTGTTGTACTATGCTGCACTTTATTTTTGCATACATGAAACTCTGTTTCAAACAATATTTGCTGATTTGGCTGGCCCTATGTGACAGACAGAGAAAACTCTGCATTCCTCAGAGTACTAAAGTGTGGCCTTGTTGTATCTCTTTGACTTACTGTGCCTTTCACTCCCTCAGGGAAGAGGAACCTCTTGTAGATGGTGTTGACAGTGTCATCAGGCTCCACATCACACTCCCTCTGCAGCAGGATTGGTCCAGTGTCAAGTCCGTCATCCGCCCAGAACACTGTGAACCCACCTTTCTTGTCCCCGTGGATCAAGGTCCTGTTGTCAAACCCATGGAGAGGGTAAAGTAAGCCTAACACACTCAAGCTACTTGACGTTTTTTAGTTTACCCATGCAAGCCTCTCATCAACCAACCAATCATCAGTTTGTCCATCCACCCAACCAACATCCATCCGTTTGTCCAAGCAGCCACCGACTCGACTCACCAGTTGATGGCGGAGGCACCCCTGTGTCGGGGCAACAGGGAGGGGTGGTAGATGATGGAACCGTGGGCCGGGTGGTCGATGACCTCCATGGGGATGAATTGGGAGCAGAAGGGCATGACGTTGAGCTCGGCCCCCGTGGCCTTGTAGACCTGCACCACCTCCGGGATGCCTTTCCCCTTCAGGCGCCAGCGTGGGAACTTGAAGACGTTCACACCATCCTTCTCAGCCTCCGCGCCTGTAGGTGTAGAGGGGAGAAGACAGGAGGGATGTTTCTCCCATACCGTATGTAATTCAAGTCGAATTGCCATGGTCTAAGGGGCTTGCCCAACCATTATAGTAATTATATGATTTCAAGTTAATATCAAATGTGAAATGCCTTTCTTGCAAGCTCTAAAACCAACAGTGCAGTGATCAATGTCAATGTAGTACAAAACAATAACAAAGTAGAACAAAAATTCACAGGAAAGTAAGAAGCTATATACAGGATCAGTTCCAGTACCATATTTACAATGTGCAGGGATACTGGAGTGATATGTATATGGGTAAGGTGACTAGGCATCTGGATGTATGATAAACAGAGTAGTAGCAGTGTAAATGAAGATTGTATGTGAGTTGTGTATAGAGTCAGTATAAATGTGTGTACATGTTATGTGTGTGTTGAAGTGTCAGTGTGCGTGAGTGTGTAGTCCTGTGAGTGTGGATAGAGAATATAAATACAAGGGCCAACTCAGAAAGTCTGTGTAGCCATTTTGTTAGCTATTTATGGCTTGGGGATAGAAGTTGTTCAGGAGCCTGTTGGTGTCAGACTTGATGCACTGGTACCACTTGCCATGCGGAAGCAGAGATAACATTCCTTGGCTTGGGTGGTGGGGGTCTTTATTGATTTCACACCGCCTGATATAGAGGTCATGGATGGCAGGGAGCTCAGCCCCAGTGATGTACCTCCAGTGATGTACTGGGCTGTTTGTGGCAATTTCATGGAAACGGAATTACGCCAAGACATATATTTTTCACTTTAAAATGTATACCGAACAAACAAAAAAACCTTGATTCCAACATTTACCAAACAATACAACTCTATGCACAAGTACTAGTTTTAACAATTTCCACAGAACATTTTACAAAAACACATTTACAGGAAGAACTGTGCAGATACAAAATTTGGTAACATTAATTATCTTTTTTTTACCGTGCAAATTGTTCAAAGTAGTCATTTTGCATAGAGTTGTATGGTTTGTTAAACTTTGAAATCAATGTTTTTTTTTGTTTAAAGTGAAAAATCAGTCGCAGCGTAATTCCGTTACCATGGAATTACCCTTTGTCCTTGGCCCTTTGTAAGTTCTTTGTAAGCAACTGTCATCCTTACTGCTGTTACACACAGTGTGTACTTCCAAAAAAGATCTAAATTACAATTATCTATTATTTTTAACCAAGTGTGCATGCGCACCTCCAATAAAATCACTCATTACTGCCATGCACAGGTCAGCTTATCCAGCAGCATTACAGTATCCCAAAATATCATTTATTTTATTTAGACTTTTCTTTGGAAGTACATACCATGAGTAATGGCAGTAATGACTATAGTTGCTCTGCGAAACTCCATATTTTGACATTATAACGTTTGCAGAGCTGCTTAATAGGACTTTGAATTGATGATCCTAGGTGTCAGAGGAGATCCCGTCATATTCATCATCTCCTCAAGCCCAGGTTCTGGTTCAGGTTGGTTGGGTAAATGTAAGTGTGCCACTGAATAGAGTTCACAAAGTCAATCATGTCAGATCAGGCTACATCAAGGGACACATATTTAATGTATCCAAACTGGGCCCTGGGCTCCTTCTAGGTAGGGGGAATTTCACAGGTTGGCTGTAGGCATCAACATTTTCAATAGAGCCAAATGTAAATGGTAATTACCATGGGCTGTATGTTTATACCTGTTTATGTTGATTATGAAAATGCATTGAGGACAGAGGACATGGGGGAAAGGATTGATGTGATCCCACTGGGCACAACGTCTCTTCCACGTTGGTTCAACATAATTTCATTAAAATTACGTGGAAACAACGTTGATTCAACCAGTGTGCGCCTAGTGGAATGTATCTAATGTCTACTTTGGTCTGGGGTGAACAACAGGCACAACTTTTATCAGTGTTCAGTTAACATGATCAAGGCCCCTGTTTCCTTTCAACATTTAAAGAAGAATCCATTGATTTTCTCTTATAGTTTGGGACAGGACTGTTCTTTGACTGATAATGTGCGAGTTCAAACTTCCCTTGACATTAAAAATATTATATTATGTTTGCCTTCACAATATGTGTTCTCTGTGTAGTCTTTGGTTTACTTTATTTACTCTGGTGTGAGGACAAAACCTGATAGAAAAGGGTAGAAAATGCAATATGCATACTGTTTATCCAAAGGCTTTGAGCGGGTTCTTGATATCCAAGTAAAATGTCCTTCGGCAAAAAGTAAGACTCCCACCACTATGAGAATATCTCTTTTGTGTTTCATATGCAAATTAATTTTGCATTATAGCAGTGTAGAGACAGAGGGTCTTGTTATTGCTGAGGAAAAAAGGTGCTGTCATGCCTGCTCACCTAGAGGGTCGGCTTTGCCATCCTTGTCAGGTATAGTGAACACTCCAACGATGGTGTGGCCCTCCTTCCTCAACTCCTTGTACACCTCCAGGCCAAAAACACTCTGACCAATCACAGCTATCCTCATCATGAGCGATCACAAACTACTGGCACAAAAAGGCAACACCACAGAAAAAACAGCAAAAGAGCATTTTACTTTCTTCAAGCACTTCTCGAGATTTATAACAGAAGCATTAGAATATGATCAATTTCAAAATAACCTAATGATATTTATGTTATCCAGAAGTTTTCCATTTTCATTTGTGTAAAATCAGGCAAATAGATCAGCAAATATCAGATCCATTTGTTAGTAAGGTCATGAAAAGTGGTTGACAGTGGGCACGTTTAAATGGTAAGGCTCAAGCAACCGACTGTATACGAGTGTCGAGGATTCAATTCGTTAGAGGTTCAACTGCGACAGCCGAAGGTCAGACACTGATGTGGTTTTCCAACAGCAAGGCTCAGATCAATACGTCAGTGGTGCCATTAGTTATACAAGCTGTTCTCCAACCCCCATATCACACTCACAAACTGAACATATATGTGTGTACATTGTACAATCAGTTAATGAGAGAAAGACTCATTACACATTCATTTATATGTATATCTACTGCATCTGTATAGACAACTTGTGACAAAGTTGGTTCTTGTTTCAGTCATGTCTTTTATCACGTTTGCATGGGTCAAACAAAACAGCCTAATTATTAGAGCCTCCCACAATGCAGGCCATGGTTGCAGGATGAAGTTGGTGAATAGCAACTGCAGAAACTTGCAGTCGACTGCAATCAAAACTTCATGACCTATGAACACAGGATTTTTGTAAAGTTCATACAGTCGACATGTAGATGCAAATCAGATTATTTTTTTATTCCCAATAATGCAACATACTTTTCCAACGATGGTCACCGGCTGGGCAAAAGTGATCCGCTGGAACACGCTCAATGACTTTCACTCAAAAGGTGTATTTTTTCTCCATATTTTATACCTTGGGTCGCACTTATTTCAACCAATCACGTTGCAGAGCAGATCCCTGCCTATGGACGATTGACCAATAGAATCGACGTAGCTCTACAGTACACTAGACTTATACGTGCAAAAAGCCTAAATATATCTTCCCTACAATGAAAAGTGTGCAGAAACAAATCTTTTAATCCATTTTTAATTATGCACAGTGAAGTTTCACTTTTGCAATAAACTCTCCGATAGAAAACAAATGAAAGTTGCTACACCACAACGTGATAACTTTTCTGACAGCGTCATATGAGTTTATTACAGTGTAAGCAAGCTACCTTGCAGGTTGGCAACGTTGCAAACCTTTATAAAGTAATGTATAAACACAACGATGTCACGTACGTAAAGCTAGGCGCGCGACCCAGAAACAAACGTCAAATTGTAGAACATTGTGCACTGTGCAATCTCGAGATAGCAAATCTCAACACATAGAAATATGCAGTTGAATATTAAAAATGATCATTACCGTTACTTTAATGCTGGCCAAAGTCTCCCCTACTGGCGTGCAGAGAGGGATCGTGTGGACACCGTTGCTCTTTATTTCGGGCCGAGAATGTCAGAAGGCTGGTTGCTGCATGTGAGCGACTGTAACAGCCATTAGGAATTACACAACAGTTGAAATCGTGTGATATGATAGGGCGGTCTAGCCGCAAGGGGAGGTCATAAACTTAATCAGTGTATGGTATATTTTTTCAGTATAACTTTATATGGAATCATACTTTTCCCAGACCAGTTGAGAAGTGTGTGTGGTATAGTTTATGACAGAAGTTTATGACAGTCTCTAAAATGTGATAATTTCCTCATTGGTTCATATCTATACCATAAAACAGGTTGTTATAGAGACAGAAAGATAGGACAGCAATGGTCAGTAGGTTATAGCTTAGTTTACCACTCCCATTTACCATAAACTCCTGCAAATGTCCATAAAAGTAAAGCTACAACATGTAGCTTTTTGGGCACCCCAACCAAATTCACATAGAAATGTGAGTTATAGATATTTCATTATCATTGAAAGCAAGTCTAAGACAGGGTAGATCTATTCTATTTCTACAATATGCTTCCGTTCTTAAGTTGAGTTTTTGTGTCTTTTATTTTTAGTTTTGTACACCAGATTCAAACAGCTCAACACTAAATGACTTGGTCCAAGGAGCACAGGACGTGACTCCATCAGAGCAGGCTGTACCATAATCCTGCACCGATATGAATGTCTCGTTTGCACGAGCATACAGATACATTCATATCGGTGCAGGATTATGGTACAGCCTGCTCTGATGGAGTCCCGTCCTGTGCTCCTTGGACCACAAAACATACAATGTTTTTGGGTATAGAAAATATATTTCAAAGTAGTTTAGATGGTACAATGATTCCCTCCACAATGACTGCTTGTTTTTTTTTTATAACAAACTGAAATTAGGCAAACTATTAGAATTTTTGCAACCAGGAAATAGTGGAATGATTTTTGCATAGTGTATCTTTAATAATTGTCATCATATTGGTCAATGAACTGTATTGACCTTTGCAGAAAAGTTATTCAAGGTGCACACAAATTGCAGGTTTGTGCTACCGCCATTAATTAATGACAAATTATGATAATAGCTCAGGTGATTGGGGCATAGTTGTACCAATGTTAGTATTGTAGCAACCACACAGGTTAAGTTAGGACATTATACTCTACTAATAGTACTGGCATTTCACACAGTTTGTTGTGTGCTAGCCATCAGAGCAGGGTCACTAAAATACAAGGGACAGTCACTGTGACTCAACTGTATCCTTTTTCTCGCAAATGTTGAAAACCTCAGGCCATAGTGCTTGCGTCACACACAGTGTCTGAATGTAACCCAATTTAGTTAGAGCCAGTTTACACTAGTAACCCGTTATCATTAGGGTTAATGAGTGATAGGAATGGAGTCACCTGACTGCATCAGACCAGCACCGCACACAGTGGTGGTGATTTAAAGTGGGAAAAGTATGTGAATCCTTTGGAATTACCTGGATTTCTGCATAAATTGTCACAACAATAGACAAACATACAGTGCCTTGCGAAAGTATTCGGCCCCCTTGAACTTTGCGACCTTTTGCCACATTTCAGACTTCAAACATAAAGATATAAAACTGTATTTTTTTGTGAAGAATCAACAACAAGTGGGACACAATCATGAAGTGGAACGACATTTATTGGATATTTCAAACTTTTTTAACAAATCAAAAACTGAAAAATTGGGCGTGCAAAATTATTCAGCCCCCTTAAGTTAATACTTTGTAGCGCCACCTTTTGCTGCGATTACAGCTGTAAGTCGCTTGGGGTATGTCTCTATCAGTTTTGCACATCGAGAGACTGACATTTTTTCTCATTCCTCCTTGCAAAACAGCTCGAGCTCAGTGAGGTTGGATGGAGAGCATTTGTGAACAGCAGTTTTCAGTTCTTTCCACAGATTCTCGATTGGATTCAGGTCTGGACTTTGACTTGGTCATTCTAACACCTGGATATGTTTATTTTTGAACCATTCCATTGTAGATTTTGCTTTATGTTTTGGATCATTGTCTTGTTGGAAGACAAATCTCCGTCCCAGTCTCAGGTCTTTTGCAGACTCCATCAGGTTTTCTTCCAGAATGGTCCTGTATTTGGCTCCATCCATCTTCCCATCAATTTTAATCATTTTCCCTGTCCCTGCTGAAGAAAAGCAGGCCCAAACCATGATGCTGCCACCACCATGTGTGACAGTGGGGATGGTGTGTTCAGCTGTGTTGCTTTTACACCAAACATAACGTTTTGCATTGTTGCCAAAAAGTTCAATTTTGGTTTCATCTGACCAGAGCACCTTCTTCCACATGTTTGGTGTGTCTCCCAGGTGGCTTGTGGCAAACTTTAAACAACACTTTTTATGGATATCTTTAAGAAATGGCTTTCTTCTTGCCACTCTTCCATAAAGGCCAGATTTGTGCAATATACGACTGATTGTTGTCCTATGGACAGAGTCTCCCACCTCAGCTGTAGATCTCTGCAGTTCATCCAGAGTGATCATGGGCATCTTGGCTGCATCTCTGATCAGTCTTCTCCTTGTATGAGCTGAAAGTTTAGAGGGACGGCCAGGTCTTGGTAGATTTGCAGTGGTCTGATACTCCTTCCATTTCAATATTATCGCTTGCACAATGCTCCTTGGGATGTTTAAAGCTTGGGAAATCTTTTTGTATCCAAATCCGGCTTTAAACTTCTTCACAACAGTATCTCGGACCTGCCTGGTGTTTTCCTTGTTCTTCATGATGCTCTCTGCGCTTTTAACGGACCTCTGAGACTATCACAGTGCAGGTGCATTTATACGGAGACTTGATTACACACAGGTGGATTGTATTTATCATCATTAGTCATTTAGGTCAACATTGGATCATTCAGAGATCCTCACTGAACTTCTGGAGAGAGTTTGCTGCACTGAAAGTAAAGGGGCTGAATAATTTTGCACGCCCAATATTTCAGTTTTTGATTTGTTAAAAACGTTTGAAATATCCAATAAATGTTGTTCCACTTCATGATTGTGTCCCACTTGTTGTTGATTCTTCACAAAAAAATACAGTTTTATATCTTTATGTTTGAAGCCTGAAATGTGGCAAAAGGTTGCAAAGTTCAAGGGGGCCGAATACTTTCGCAAGGCACTGTAGTGTTCTTAATCTAATAACACACAAATTATTGTGTTTTTCTATATTGAATACATAATTTAAACATTCACAGTGTAGGTTGGGAAAAGTATGGGAACCCCTAGGCTAATGACCTCTTCAAAAGCTAATTGGAGTCAGGAGTCAGCTAACCTGGAGTCAAATCAATGAGACGAGATTGGAGATGTTGGTTAGTGCTGCCTTGCCCTATAAAAAACACTCACAAAATTTGAGTTTGCTATTCATAAGAAGCATTGCCTGATGTGAACCATGCCTCAAACAAAAGAGATCTCAGAAGACCTTAGAATTGTTGACTTGCAAAAAGCTGGAAAGGGTTACAAAAGCATCTCTAAAAGCCTTGATGTTCATCAGTCCACGGTAAGACAAATTGTCTATAAATGGAGAAAGTTCAGCACTGTTGCTACTCTCCCTAGGAGTGCCGTCCTGCAAAGATGATTGTAAGAGCACAGCGCAGAATGCACAATGAGGTTAAGAAGAATCCTAGTCAGCTAAAGACTTACAGAAATCTCTGGAATATGCTAACATCTCTGTTGACGAGTCTAAGATATGTAAACAAGAATGGTGTTCATGGGAGGACACCACGGAAGAAGCCACTGCTGTCCAAACAAAATATTGCTGCAGGTCTGAAGTTTGCAAAAGTGCACCTGGATGTTCCACTGGCAAAATATTATCTGAACAGATGAAACTACATTTGAGTTGTTTGGAAGGAACACCCAACACTTTGTGTGGAGAAAAAAAGGCACAGCACACCAACATCAAAACCTCATCCCAACTGTAAAGTATGGTGGAGGGAGCATCATGGTTTGGGGCTGCTTTGCTGCCCTAGGGCCTGGACAGCTTGCTATCATCGGCAGAAAAATTAATTCCCAAGTTTATCAAGACATTTTGCAGGATAATATTAGGCTATCTGTCCCCCATTTGAAGCTCATCAGAAGTTGGGTGATGCAACAGGACAACGACCCAAAACATAGAAGTAAATCAACAACAGAAGAAAATATACCTTCTTTAGTGGCCCAGTCCTGACCTAACCCGATTGAGATGCTGTGGCATGACCTCAAGAGAGCAGTTCACACCAGACATCGCAAGAATATTGCTGAACTGAAACAGTTTTGTGAAGAGGAATGGTCCAGAATTCCTCCTGACCGTTGTGCAGGTCTGATCCACAACTACAGAAACATTTGGTTGAGGTTATTGCTGTTAAAGGAGGGTCAACCAGTTATTAAATCCAAGGGTTCACATACTTTTTCCACCCTGCACTGTGAATGTTTACACTGTGTGTTCAAAAAAGACATGAGAAGGTATAATTGTTTGTGTTATTAGTTTAAGCAGACTGTGTTTGTCTACTGTTGTGACCTAGATGAAGATCCGATCAAATTTTATGACCAATTGTGCAGAAATCCAGGTATTTCCAAAGGGTTCACATACTTTTCCTTGCCACTGTACTGTGCCTTCAGAAAGTATTCATACCCTTCGACTTATTCCACATTTTGTTGTGTTACAGCCTAAATTCAAAATGGATGAAATATTTTTTTTTAGAAAATAGGTAAAAATATGTTCCTAGAAAATGTTGCAAATGTATTGAAAATGAAATACAGAAATATGTAATTTAAATAAGTCACACCCCTGAGGCAATACTTTGTTGAAGCACCTTTGGCAGAAATTACAGACTTGTGTCGTCTTGGGTGTGTCTATCAGCTTTGCACATCTGGATTTGGGGATTTTCTACCATTCTTCCTCGCAAATTTTCTCAAGCTCTGTTAAATTAGATGGGGAGTGGTGGTAACAGCAATCTTCAAGTCTTTTCACAGATTATCAATGAAATTTAAGTCTAGCCTTTGACTGGGCCACTCAAGGTCTTTCACATTCTTGTTCTGAAGCCATTCCAGCTTTGCTTTGGATGTATGCTTGGGGTCATTGTCCTGTTGGAATGTAAATCATCGCCCCAGTCTAAGGTCGTTTGCACTCTGAAGCAGGTTCTAATCAAGGATTTACCTGCATTTGACTTCATTCATTGTTCCCTCTATCCTTATCACTCTCCCAGTCCCTGCCTCTGAAAAGCATCCCCATAGCATGATGCTGCAAACATCATACTTCATGGTAGGGATGGTTTTAGATGGGTGATGAGCTGTGCCTGGTTTTCTCCAGACATAGCGCTTTGCATTCAGGCCAAAGAGTAACATTTTTTGTCTCATCAGACCAGATAATAATTTTTCTTATGCTTTCAGAGTCTTTCATGTGCCTTTTTGCAAATACCAAGTGTGCTGTCATGTGCCTTCTTCTCAGGATTGGCTTCTGTCTGGCCACTCTCACATAAAGCCCAGATTGGTGAAGTGCTGTAGAGACTGGTGTCCTTCTGGCAAGTTCTTCCATCTTAGCCAAGAAACAGAGTGGTTATTAGGTTCTTGGTCAGCTCCCTTACCAAGGTACCACTTACCCGTTTGGTCAGATGACCAGCTGTAGGCAGAGTCTGGGTAGTTACATATTTTTTTCAATTTCCCAATGAAGGAGACCACTGGGTTCTTGGAAATGTTCAACACTCTAGAAATTGTTTTATACTTTCCCCAGATATTTTATTTATTTATTTATTTCACGTTTATTTAATTAACCAGGTAGGCTAGTTGAGAACAAGTTCTCATTTACAACTGCAACCTGGCCAAGATAAAGCAAAGCAGTGCGACAAAAACAACAACACAGAGTTACACATGCGATAAACAAATGTATAGTCAATAACACAATTGAAAAATCTATGTACAGTGTGTGCAAATGTAGTAAGATTAGGGAGGTAAGGCAATAAATAGGCCATAGTGGCGAAATAATTACAATTTAGCATTAACACTGGATTGATAGATGTGCAGATGATGATGTGCAAGTAGAGGTACTGGGGTGGAAAAGAGCAAAAAAAAAGAAGTAAATAACAATATGGGGATGAGGTAGTTGGCTGTGCTATTTATAGATGGGCTGTGTACAGGTACAGTGATCAGTAAGCTGCAATGACAGGTGATGCTTAACATTAGAGAGGGAGAAATAAGTCTCCAGCTTCAGTGATTTTTGCATTTCGTTCCAGTCATTGGCAGCAGAGAACTGGAAGGAAAGGCGGCCAAATGAGGTGTTGGATTTGGGGATGACCAGTGAAATATACCTGCTGGAGCGCGTGCTATGGGTGGGTGTTGCTATTATGACCAGTGAGCTGAGATAAGGTGGAGCTTTACCTAGCATATACTTATAGATGACCTGGAGCCAGTGGGTTTGGCAATGAATATGTAGCGTGCGCCAGCCAACGGGAGCATACAGGTCGCAGTGGTGGGTAGTATATGGGGCTTTGTGAGTCTGGAAGGAGAGTTTACAGTCTAACCACACACCGAGAATATGTGGACAACTACAAATACCTATGTCAGAACCGTCCAGAGTAGTGATGCTATTTGGATGGGCTGGTGTGGGCAGCAATCGGTTGAAGAGCATGCATTTAGTTTTACTAGCATTTAATAGCAGTTGGAGGCCACGGAAGGAGTGTTGTATGGCATTGAAGCTTGTTTGGAGGTTTGTTAACACAGTGTCCAAAGAAGGGCCAGATGTATACAGAATGGTGTCGTCTGCGTAGAGGTGGATCAGAGAATCAACAGCAGTAAGAGCAACATCATTGATATATACAGAGAAAAGAGTCGGCCCAAGAATTGAACCATGTGGCACCACCATAGAGACTGCCAGAGGTCCGGACAACAGGCCCTCCGATTGGACACTTTGACACACTGAACTCTATCTGAGAAGTTGTTGGTGAACCAGGCGAGGCAGTCATTTGAGAAACCAAGGCTGTGGAGTCTGCCAATAAGAATGCAGTGATTGACAGAGTCGAAAGCCTTGGCCAGGTCGATGAAGATGGCTGCTCAGTACTGTCTTTTATCGATGGCGCGTATGATATCGTTTAGGACCTTGAATGCGGCTGAGTTGCACCCATGACCTGCTCGGAAACCAGATTGCATAGTGGAGAAGGTATGGTGGGATTCGAAATTACCGGTGATCTGTTTTGTTAACTTGGCTTTCGAAGACTTTAGAAAGGCAGGGCAGGATGGATATAGGTCTATAACAGTTTGGGTCTAGAGTGTCTCCCCCTTTGAAGAGGGGGATGACCGTGGCAGCTTTCCAATCTTTGGGTATCCAGACGATACAAAAGATACGTTGAACAGGCTAGTAATAGGGGTTGCAATTTCAGCAGATAATTTTAGAAAGAGAGGGTCCAGATTGTCTAGCCCAGCTGATTTCTACAGGTCCAGGTTTTGCAGCTCTTTCAGAACATCTGCTATCTGGATTTGGGTAAAGGAGAAGCTGGGGAGGCTTGGGCAAGTTGCTGTGGGGGGTGTGGGGATGTTGGCCAAGGTTGGGGAATGCTTATTGAAATTCTCGATTATCGTAGATTTACCGGTGGTGACAGTGTTTCCTAGCCTCAGTGCAGTGGGAAGCTGGGAGGAGGTGCTCTTATTCTCCATGGACTTTACAGTGCTACAGGATGCACATTTATGTTTGAAAAAGCTAGCCTTAGCTTTCTTAACTGACTGTGTATATTGGTTCCTGACTTCCCTGAAAAGTTACATATCTCGGGGGCTGTTCGATGCTAATGCAGTACGCCACAGGATGTTTTTGTGCTAGTTAAAGTCAGTCAAGTCTGAAGTGAACCAAGGGCTATATCTGTTCTTAGTTCTACATTTTTTGAATGTGGGATGCTTATTTAAGATGGTGAGGAAAGCAAAGAACAACCAGGCATCCTCTACTGATGGGATGAGGTCAATAACCTTCCAGGATACCCGGGCCAGGTCGATCTAAAAAGGCTTGCTCGCTGAAGTTTTTTAGGCAGTGTTTGACAGTGGATGAGGGCTGGTAGCCTTAAATGTATTAAATTGCATTTTTTGTTGTTGTTGTCACTAGCCTACACACAATACACCCCCTCAGGAGACTGAACATATTTGGCATGGGTCCTCAGATCCTCAAAAAGTCATACAGCTGCACCATCGAGAGCATCCTGATTGGTTGCATCACTGCCTGGTATGGCAACTGCTCGGCCTCCGACCGAGGGTAGCACGTATGGCCCAGTACATCACTGTGGTCAAGCTTCCTGCTGTCCAGGACCTCTATATCAGGCGGTGTCAGAGTAAGGCCCTAAAATTTGCCAAAGACAGAGTCAATGCGCTGGGGGCACTGGTTAGTCGAGGTAATTGAGGTAATACGTACATGTAGGTAGAGTTAAAGTGACAATGCATAGATAATAAACAGAGAGTAGCAGCAGCGTAAAAGTGGGGTCTGGGTATCCCTTTGATTAGCTATTCAGGAGTCTTATGGCTTGGGTTAGAAGCTGTTAAGAAGCCACCCTAGTCATAGACTGTTCTCTCTGCTACCGCACTGCAAGTGGTACTGGAGCGCCAAGTCTAGGTCCAAAAGGCTTCTTAACAGCTTCTACCCCCGAGCCCTAAGACTCCTGAACAGCTATTCAAATGGCTACCCAGACTATTTGCATTGACAGATGTGATTTGATTTGTTTTGAATGTCAAAGTGGAATTATTTAAAAAATATATATATATTTTTTTTTTTACAAATTAATAAAAAATGGAAAGATGAAATGTCTTGAGTCAATAAGTGTTCAACCCCTTTGTTATGGGAAGCCTAAATAAATTCAGGAGCAAAATGTGCTTAATAAATCACATAAGTTGCATGGATAATAGTGTGTAACATGATTTTTGAATAACAACCTCATCTCTGTACCTCACACATACAATTATCTGTAAGGTCCCTCAGTCGAGCAGTGAATTTCATGCACAGATTCAACCACAAAGACAAGGTAGGTTTTCCAATGCCTCACAAAGAAGGGCACCTATTGGTGGATGGGTGAACAATTTAAAAAAGCAGACATTGAATATCTGTTTGAGCATGGTGAAGTTATTAATTGCGCTTTGGACGGTGTATCAATACACACAGTCACTACAAAGATGGAAGTGTCCTTCCTAACTCAGTTACCGGAGAGGAAGAAAACCACTCAGGGATTTCACCACGAGGCCAATGGTGACATTAAAACAGTTACAGACGAACCTAATTGACAGAGTAAAAATAAATAAGCCTGTAAAGAATACAAATATTCCAAAACATGCATCCTATTTGCAACAAGGTACTAAAGTAATACTGCAATAAATGTGGCGAAGCAATTCACTTTTTGTTCTGAAAACAAAGTGTTATGTTGGTGGCAAATCCAACACAACACATACTGAGTACAACTCTCTATCGTAGATATGTTTGTAATAGTTTGTAATAGTTAAGAACTGGGGAGTTTTTCAGGATAAGACATTGAATGTTCCTTAGTGGCAGAGTTACAGTTTTGACTTAGAAATGTCCTTTTTTTTTAAGAAAATGTTTTTTTTTGTCCATTAAAATAGCATCAAATTGATCAAAGATACAGGGTAGACATTGTTAATGTTGTCATTTACTACTGTAGCTGGAAATGGCTGATTTTACTTATGGAATATCCACAGTTGAAGTCAGAAGTTTACATACACCTTAGCCAAATACAGTTAAACTCAGTTTTGTACAATTCCTGACATTTAATCCTAGTACAAATTCCCTGCCTTAGGTCAGTTAGGATCACCACTTTATTTTAAGAATGTGAAATGTCAGAATAATAGTAGAGAGAATGATTGATTTATTTCAACTTTTATTTCTTTCATCACATTTCCAGTGGGTCAGAAGTTTACACACACTCAATTAGTATTTGGTAGCATTGCATTTACATTGTTTAACTTGGGTCAAATGTTTCGGGTAGCCTTCCACAAGCTTCCCACAATAAGTTGGGTGAATTTTGGCCCATTCCTCCTGACAGAGCTGGTGTAACTGAGTCAGGTATGTAGGCCTCCTTGCTCGCACACACTTTTTCAGGTGTGCCCACAAATTTTCTGTAGAATTGAGGTCAGGGCTTTGTGATGACCGCTCCAAAACCTTCACTTTGTTGTCCTTAAGCCATTTTGCCACAACCTTGGAAGTATGCTTGGGGTCATTGCCCATTTGGAAGACCCATTTGCGACCAAGCTTTAACTTTCTGACTGATGTCTTGAGATGTTGCTTCAAAATATCCACATAATTTTCCTACCTCATGATGCCATCTATTTTGTGAAGTGCACCAGTCCCTCCTGCAGCAAAGCACCCCCACAACATGATGCTGCCACCCCTGTGCTTCATGGTTGGGATGGTGTTCATCGACTTGCAAGCCTCCCCCTTTTTCCTCCAAACATAACAATAGTCATTATGGCCAAACAGTTCTATTTTTGTTTCATCAGACCAGAGGACAGTTCTCCAAAAAGTACGATCTTCGTCCCCATGTGCAGTTGCAAACCGTAGTCTGGCTTTTTTTTATAGCAGTTTTGGAGCAGTGGCTTCTTCCTTGCTGAGCTGCCTTTCAGATTATGTCGATATAGGACTCGTTTTACTGTAGATAGTACCGGGTTTCCTCCAGCGTCTTCAGAAGGTCCTTTGCTGTTGTTCTGGCATTGATATGCACCAAAGTACGTTCATCTCTAGGAGAAAGAACATGTCTCCTTCCTGAGCGGTATGAAACGCTGCGTGGTCCCATGGTGTTTATACTTGCACACTATTGTTTGTACAGATGAACGTGGTACCTTCAGGCATTTGGAAATTGCTGCCAAGGGTGAACCAGACTTGTGGAGGTCTTCAATTTTCTTTCTAAGGGCTTGGCTGATTTATTTAGATTTTTCCATGATGTCAAGCAAAGAGGCACTGAGTTTGAAGGTAGGCCGTGAAATACATCCACAGGTACACCTCCAATTGACTCAAATGATGTCAATTAGCCTTTCAGAAGCTTCTAAAGCCATGACATAATTTTTTTGAATTTTCCAAGCTGTTTAAAGGGACAGTCAACTTAGTGTATGTACATTTCTGACCCACTGGAATTGTGATACAGTGAATTATAACTGAAATAATCTGTCTGTAAACAATTGTTGGAAAAATTACTTCTGTCATGCACAAAGTAGATGTCCTAACCGAATTGCCAAAACTATAGGTTTGTTAACAAGAAATTTGTGGAGTGGTTGAAAAACAAGTTTTAATGACTCCAACCTAAGTGAATGTAAACTTCCGACTTCAACTTTACATAAGTATACTCCACACTTCGATACTGCTTGTCCTAATATCACAATATTTCTTAATTCCGTTCTTTTACTTTTAGATTTGTGTGTATTGTTAGATACTACTGCGCTGTTGGAGCTAGGAACACAAGCATTTCGCTACAGCCACAATAACATCTGCTAAATATGTGTATGCGACCAATAACATTTAATTTGAGATGGGTGAGAAAATAAATCTAATCCATTTAGAATTCAGGCTGTAACACAACAAAATGTAGAATAAGTCCACGAGTATGAATACTTTCCGAAGGGACTGTATATCAATTCAAAGGGGCTTTTTTGACATTGGAAACATATGTTTACATTGCCAAAGCAAGTGAAATAAACAAACAAAAGTGAGAAGAAACTCATTTTACAACATCAACCAAAATATTATTATAGGTTAACAGTAAACATTGCACTCAAAAATAATTCCAATTAAATAAATACATGTCAAGTTTTATATTATCAGCTATGTATTTTAGCGATGTGCAAATAGATGTTGTACAAATAGTGGGGGAAGATAAATATACAGACAAATATTGGTTGTATTTACAATGTTTTGTGCTCCACCGGTAGCTCTTTTCTCATGGCAATGGGCCACAAATCTTGCTGCTGTGATTGCACAGTACGATATTTTGCCTAACTGACATGGGAGGTTATCAACGTTTGATTTGTTTTCAAATTCATTGTGGGTCTGTGTGATCTGTGGGAAATATACATCTCTAATGTGGTCATACATTTGGTAGAAGGATAGGTGGTGCCACTCAGTTTCCACCTAATTTTGTGGACAGTGGGCGCACATCCTGTCTTCTCTTGAGAATACTTCTTTTAATAGCAATGCTATGCTTACTGAGTCTGTACATAGCAGTGTTGTGTTCGAGACCACATAAAGCGAGACCGATTGAAGACCAAGACCAGAGCAAATAGAGTCAGGGTCATGACCAAGACCAGAAAAATGTGAGTCCAATTCAAGACCATGATTGTAATTGTGTCCAATCACCACCGTAGTAAGAGTTCAAAATGTCCAGTATTTCTGTGTTCATATTTCAGAACAACATGTGGATTCTTTAGACATTCAGAATAGTGAACAAATACATACTGAGGGAAAATAGAGCCACTCTACAAATTATTACTAACCCAAACACAGTGGGGAACAATGGGCCTTCTACACCTTCAGAGAAGGGCTAAGGATTTATAAAATAATGATTATAATTATGATAATTATATTATTATTTTCAATTATGTTCTGATTTAATCTCTTCAGTTTGTATTATTATTTTTTTTTTTACACCACCTTTTTCTCCACAATTTCGTGATATCCAATTGCAATCTAATTACAATCTTGTCTCATTGCTGCAGCTCCCCAACAGGCTAGGGAGAGGCGAAGGTCAAGTCATGCATCCTCCAAAACATGACCTGCCAAACCGCGCTTCTTAACACCCGCCCACTTTACCCGGAAGCCAGCCGCACCAATGTTTCAAATGAAAACTGTCCAACTGACAACAAAGTCAGTCTGCAGGCGCCCGGCCTGCCACAAGGAGGCGCTAGAGTGCGATGAGCCAAGTACAGCCCCTCAGGCCAAACACTCCCCTAACCTGGACCACACTGGGACAATTGTGCGCCTCCCAATGGGACTCCACGTCATGGCCGGTTGTGACACATCCTGGGAAATAACCTAGGTCTGTAGTGATGCCTCAAGCACTGCGATGCAGTGCCTTAGACCACTGCGCCACTCGGGAGGCCCTCATCACTTCAGTTTTTGTTGGAAAGGAAAGGGTTAATGATGAAGAGAAAAACTATCCAGTCAGGATTTTTCTTTGCTGGACTCTGGGGAGATAAATCTAGCTAGCTAAATCATTCATTGGCTATTCCATCGAAAGCTAGATAAAGGCATATGCCATTCAACTGTATTAGGGCAACATTCTGGAGTGACAGTGGAATCAATCAATCATATTTTGACTTAATGGGCGACCGTTTTTCCAAAATCGTATGAAAACTTCTGCCTTCTTGAAGGCCAACATGTCACTGCGCAATAGCGAGCAGTAGTTTTCCCATGGTCTAGCTAGCTAGCTTTTGTTGTCGGCTAGTTTACATTTTTTAGATTAGCTCTTTTCAAGAATAACTTTCAACAAGAAGTTAAGTTTCAAATGATCACCATCTGGTGAGTGGAACAGTGTTTTTTATTGCAGTGCGCTTGCTGCTGTTAGCCATCTCTTTGATAATAACTTGTGTGTGTGTGTGTGTGTGAAACGTTCTTTCATTTAAAGTGGAACTGAAAGCATTTTAGCAAAACAAAATCTTATTCAAATCTGGTCATATTCACCCGCAGGAAGAATATGATACTTCAATGAAAAAAACTTACACGTGACCACTTAGATATGGTCATTTTTCACGTTTTCATAAATTCTTAGAATGTTTGGGAATTACGTATACCAATGCATTTGTGAAAATTCTATAGTAATATAGAGTGGGAAAGCAGCAGTGCGTTTGGACAATTAATAGACACTGCAGCAAATAAAACCGAATAAAAACATCTGTCTTGTACAGGACCGGAGTATACACAGACCAGTGCAGTGCTCTATAGCCAATCAATTGCCTGCCAATGCATGCTTGTCCCAACCAAACACCCAACTAAATAGTTAAAGCTACATCCAGACACAAATGAGAGAACACCTCACTCTGACCACTTTACTCGCAGCAGCAGAGCTGGTTAGGCTGTTAACATGTTATCTAGAGCGTTCTGGACTAACTAGGACTTTTTATGCCTACGTTCACTGACATCGGTCATATTCAGTTAGTAATGCACATTCAGAAATTCATCAGTTGTGCTGTGCTCTGGCATACTCAGACGAGAGTGCTCTGAAATCGGAGTGGATAGCCAGAGTGAGTTTGCGAACGCAAGAGATATGCTAACTGGATAACAGTCACTCAAGTTTTTTCTAGCTAACCAAATGACAGCTGTGCATAGCCATCGAAAAACGATATGAGGGGAAAAAGCCAGTCACTCACCCACTCCTCCAATGGCATGACATCCTCCTAGCCGCTAGCTGTTCAGCTCAGTGTTTTAAGCTTGCTATATAAATAGATATGCTAGCCTATTAACCACGTTATGACTGACTTGTGATCATTGCCCTTGCTAGTTTGATTGTTTTGACATTCCCAGCCTTAGTTACAGTGCCTTTGGAAAGTACAGTATTCAGACCCAATAACTTTTTCCACATTTTGTTACGTTACAGCCTTATTCTAAAATGGATTATATATTTTTTTAAATCCTTAGCAATCTAAACACAATACCTCATAATGACAAAGCAAAAACATTTGTTTTTGAATTTTTAGCAAATGTATTAAAAATAAAATTCAGAAATAACTTTTTTACATAAGTATTCAGGCTGTTAGCTATGAGACATGAAATTGAGGTCTGGTGCATCCTGTTTCCATTGGTCATCCTTGAGATGTTTCTACGACTTGATTGGAGTCCACCCGTGGTAAATTCAATTGATTGGACATGATTTGGAATGGCACACACCTGTCTATATAAGGTCCCACAACTGACAGTACATGTCATAGCAAAAACCAAGCCATGAGGTTGAAGGAATTGCCTGTAGAGCTCCGAGACAGGATTGTGTTGAGGCACAGATCTGGGGAAGGATACCAAAAAATGTTTGCCAGTGGCCTCCATCATTCTTAAATGGAAGACGTTTGGAACCACCAAGACTCTTATTAGAGCTGGCCGCCTGGCCAAACTGAGCAATCGGGGGAGAAGGGCCTTAGTCAGGGAGGTGAGCAAGAACCCGATGGTCACTCTGACAGAGCTCCAGAGATTATCTGTGGAGATGGGAGAACCATCCAGAAAGTCAACCAGCTCTGCAGCACTCCACCAATCAGGCCTTTATGGTAGAGTGGCCAGACGAAAGCCACTCTTCAGTTAAAGGCAGATGACAGCCCGCTTGGAATTTGTCAAAAGGCACCTAAAGACTCGCAGACCATGAGAAACAAGATTCTCTGGTCTGATGAAACCAAGATTAAACTCTTTGGGCAGAATGCCAAGTGTCACGTCTGGAGGAAACCTGGCACCATCCCTACGGTGAAACGTGGTGGTGACAGCATCATGCTGTGGGGATGTTTTTCAGGGACAGGGACTGGGAGACTAGTCAGGATCAAGGGAAAGATGAACAAAGTAAAGTACAGAGAGATCCTTGATGAAAACCTGCTCCAGAGCCCTCAGGACCTCAGACTGGAGTGAAGGTTCACCTTCCAACAGGACAACGACCCTAAGCACACAGCCAAGACAACGCAGGAGTGGCTTCGGGACAAGTCTCTGAATCTCCTTGAGTGGCCCAACCAGAGCCTGAACATCTCTGGAGAGACCTGACAATAGCTGTGCAGCGACACTTCCCATCCAACCTGACAAAGCTTGAGAGGATCTGCAGAGAAGAATGGAAAAAACTTACCAAATATAGGTGTACCAAGCTTGTAGCGTCATACCCAAGAAGACTAAAGGCTGTAATTGCTGCCTTTTGGCTTTGTCAATGTTTAATCAATTTCAGAACATGGCTGTAATGTAACAAAATGTGGAAAAAGTCATGGAGTCTGAATACTTTCCAAATGCACAAAACATTAAGATGACATGGACTGTGTATGTGTGTCATTCAGAGGGTGAATGGGAAAGACAAAATATTTAAGTGGATATGAACAGGGTATGGTAGTAGGTGCCAGGTGTAACAGGGTTATATTGGTGATTCCCCTTGCCACTTTGTTGTTAAGCCAATGGGTTTTTGGTTTTAGTTTTGTCTTGCCTTCACCTACTCAACGTGGCATCTTATTGGCTGGTTTGCGTAGCTTGCTTACGAGGGGGGGATGTTTCAGTTAGAATCGTCCCAGTGAACAAGCACCAAACCAGCGGTAAGTTGTTGGTGTCAAAGCACTGTACGTCAAAAGTGATTTTTATACTCCCAAGTGATGATTTAAATGTACAATTTATATCAATTTGTTTGTAAATGTTATTCGAACATCATACATAAGATGCAGCGTTTTTGGAGAATATTTGTTGTGCATTTTGTTGTAAAGAATTCCCGCCAGTACTAGCTAGCAACTTACTATGCCTGATGGGGGGGGGGGGGGGGGTTCATATATTTTGTACAGTGCGTGAGTGCAGAGTTGGATGGTGAGCCATGCATTGCATGACGTGCAATTTTGTGCTGTTCCTATCAGAATAAATCTCCATGACGCAAGCAGAGTACTGTTACACAGGCACACCGGTTTGTATCAAGAATGGTCTTGATACTGTGGGAAGCATTGGAGGTGTGATGGGGTGTGGTGCTTTGCTGGTGACACTGTCAGTGATTCATTTAGAATTCAAGGCACACTTAACCAGCATGGATACCTGTTAAAGGAATTTAACAATTCCTATATGTGTTTATTAACCAATTCAATTTAAATCACTCTGTCTGTTTCTAAGAATTTGTAAGTTCCTTATTTGCAAAAAATAGACAGAGACCAGTCTACCAAAATTAGCCAATAGCATTTATTCTCGAGAGCGCTGCTTAAAATAACATGTACATCAGTTTATATATCACAAATGACGTCATAGCGTTTTAAATGTCCCTCTCAGATACAATGGCAATATAGTTCACAAGCCTTCCCACATTGTCTGCCACCTGTTAAACAATCTACTACAAGCCCAAGGTCTCTCCCCTCCCTGGGTAGGGACAGAATGTCCTGTAAGAAACACAGTATTCCAGCCGGTCTGATGATAGCTCCATTTGTTTGTAACAAGGAACAGAAAGTCCTTGTTCTAATTCTTGACTAAAACTACACACATTATATTCAGTATTATGATAGTTCTAAGTTAAATGTATACATAATTTAGTCATTATTCATAAAAATCCCATAACAATACCACAACATTCTGCAGCGATACGCCATCCCATCTGGTTTGCGTTTAGTGGGACTCAAATTTTTTCCCCAACAGGACAATGACCCAAAACACACCTCCAGGCAGTGTAAGGGCTATTTGACCAAGACAGAGAGTGATGGAGTGCTGCATCAGATGACCTGGCCTTCACAATCACCCGACGTCAACCCAATTGAGATGGTTTGGGATGACTTGAACCGCAGATTGAAGGAAAAGCAGCCAAACAGTGCTCAGCATATGTGGGAACTCCTTCTAGAATGTTGGAAATGCATTCCTCATGAAGCTGGTTGAGAGAATGCCAAGAGTGTGCAAAGCTGTCATCAAGGCAAAGGGTGGGTACTTTGAAGAATCTCAAATATAAAATATATTTTGATTTGTTTAACACTGTTTTGATTATTACATGATTCCATATGTGTTATTTAATAGTTTTGATATGTTCACTATTATTCTACAATATAGAACATTTTAAAAATAAAGAAAACACTGGAATGAGTTGGTGTGTCCAAACTTTTGAATGGTACTGTATATCCCCTGATTATAACTTGTAAATGCCTTATGAGCTTAGTTCAACTGTCACACTCCATGATAACCCAAAATATAAGCTTGTAAACAACCAATGTAAAGCCTCATAACATGGTTTTAACAATAACATGGATATAAATATATAAATCTAAGAGTAGTTACATTTCTTCAGGCCCATCCCTCAGCTTTTTACCAAAACAGAGGCGGGGCATCTGGTTTGTTATTGTTTCATCTGTGGATTTGCCCTTTAAACAGCTGCATATTATCAAGATGTCAAAGTGTCACCAACAAAAAGGTAAACAATAGGTCTATGTATGGCAAATGCAGCATATGGCATTCATTTTTCACATGTAAACAGCGCTTTTCAGAAGTGCTCAAAGCATGCCATTCCATGAGTGTAGCATTTATTTTTCAACTGGAATCAATGAGCCTAATCAGTCCTCCATGACCACAAAATCATAAACATCAGAGTAGGGCTGGTTAATGTCCTTAGTTTTGGGGTTATGCTCAGGTAAAACAATTTGGCTAATCTATATTTCCATATTTTCAAATCCTATTCTTGAAGATCAAGGTGTATAACATTTATTGGAATGACTGGAATTCTGATCGACTTTGGTTTTTAAATATAAAGATATAATTTAATCATATTGTTTTATCCTGCAATAGATGTCATTACAATTGCTAACATACATTGTTTTTCTTCTTCTAATGCCACTTAAGTGGAAAGTAATCTAAAAGTAACTGAATGTAATCAGATTGGACGTTACTGAGTTTGGGTAATCCAAAAGTTACGCTACTGATTACAATTTTGAACAAGCAACTAGTAACTGTAACTGATTACATTTAGAAAGTGACTTACCCAACCCTGCTCGGGGGGCATATTGGTGAGGGAATACTGTCACCTCCAGGTTGGTGTTAGTCCCCCTGTGTGCTGAGAGTGTCAGGTTCTTGTCCAGTTCTGGCATTTAGGTCACCACAGACTAGTACATGTCCCTGGGCCTGGAAGTGGTTGATCTCCCCTCTAGGATGGAGAAGCTGTCATCGTTAAAGTATGGGGATTCCATTGGGGGGATATAGATAGCACACAGATGTAAAATACTCCTGTTTTTATTAATTGAACAGTGGGTTCTGTCTGATCTATACCAAGTTAGCACTCCTGGTAGTTTGGTGGATTTGACTACCAGCTCACGGTAACCTAGAGGGCAACAATGTATACCATGTTTATTTGGTGAAGTCTGGGTTCCTGCTCTTTAGGTCAACGGCAGATGACCTCAGACCTTGTATATTCCAGGATGAGATGATAAAAGCTTTGCGTTCCATAGTGTCCAGTATTGTTATTTGTGTGGTTTAGTTTTGGACCATTAGGTTATAACTATTTCAGCCACAGAGGGGCAACACTGTATCAGAAAAGAACGCCATTGTCTGCTTCCAATTTAGTTTATGTTATAATCTCAAATAACAGGGCATTAATACCGTAAGCATGTTTAAATACTCAACAGTAGAGTGAAGTAGCCCCAGGAGTTGAACCTCAAATATCTTGTTTAAATCCAATGTGGATTGTTTGGGTTAGGGTTATAGATGGGTTGTGGTTATGGATTGTTTTGTTTGGGGTTATAGAGGAATCGCTGACATCAAAACCCAGGCATTGAAGAGTGTCCACAGATCTGCTCTGTTTATATCCCCAGTAAATCAGTACCTTAACGCGTGTGTGTGTGTGTGTGTGTGTGCACATTCAACTCTTCGGGGTTACAGTAAAGAGTGAGGGGTTACAGCAAACTCATACTGTGAAGAGCGAGGTAGTATGAGTATTTGAACACTTCAGTGGTGATTTTAGCATGTAAATCTTGGTGGGGGGAAAAAAAGTGGGATGTATGCCAGCAAAGCTACAACACAACACTAAGCAATACATTAATTGCACTATAACGGTGACAAACGGTGACAACAAATTGTTAGGGCCTACATAAAGCTGTCCCAACAGCAGTCCCAACATCTTACCACTGCTACACGTGGCTATCAGCGGAGCCTTGTCTGGCAGAAAAACAATTAATTCAGCCTCATTTACTGCCTTTTAAGAAAACATAGCTGATATAGCTGACAAATGTATTTTTAATGACAATTGAAATGTACAAACTATGGCATAAGGGGACGACAAGTAGATAAGAGGCCATCCGTAATTTCGATTAAGATGTTAATGAGCGAGCTAGGATGGACGTAGTCAATATAACTATTTGTTTAGCACTTTTGAAATGTAAAATGACAGAATTCAGAACATGGGCTGTTCAAGTGTTCTCCCTGTACACCAAGTCAGAACTGTAGGATAAATAAAGGGGGCATATGAGCATCATTTTAAACTTGGAAAGAGCCCCTTAACAGGCATGACGGGTCACCACTGGAACACTTTTTGTTACATTACAGACTTATTCTAATATTCATTAAATAGTTTTTTCCCCATCAATCTACACACAACACCCCATAATGACAAATCAAACACAGTTTATTAGAAATGTTGAATTTATTAAAAATAAAAACCTGAAATATTACATTTACATAAGTGTTCAGACCCTTTACTCAGAACTTTGTTGATGGACCTTTGGCAGCGATTACAGCCTAGTCTTCTTGGGTATGACGCTACATGTTTGGACACCTGTATTTGTGGAGTTTCTCCCATTCAACATTATATGGTATCTCGCAGTAATAACCTCTGGGGGTCGTTATTGTCTCCAAAAGTCTGACTCTGACAGGACTTTCATACAGCGTTTCTGGGGTAGGCGGTCATTTTACAATGATGGCCTACCCCATCCAAACCCTCCCCTAACACGGACAACACTGGGCCAATTGTGCACCGCCTTATGGGAGTCTGGATCACAGGCGGTTGTGATACTGCCCAGGATCAAACCAGGGCCTGTAGTGATGCCTCTAACACTGAGATGCAGTGCCTTAGACTGCTGCGCCACCCGGGAGCTCTAGCATAGTAATATAGAGATTTAAGCATAGTAAAAGTCTAAGAGTTGATATGACACTGAGGTTGCATCAATATGACTAGGCAATGACGATTTTAAATTCTAATACGCTACCCAGTAAACATTAAGGTCATTCGGAGCGCCTCTGGCTTTGTGGGTGTTTAAGGTACAATGCAGCTGTTTTTCAATATCAAATCATTTCTATTTAACAATTAAGTACCTTACTGTGATTTTATTTAACAATTTTAATTTTAAACAAACAGAAATGGAACCTTAGCAAAGAGCAAGTTCTCAAGCAAGAATTTAGCTGGGAGTGGTCTGAGTGGGGAGCGTAAAACTTGCTCTTATTGGCAGAATGTTTGGAACCCTTTCTTATTGGTCTATTTACCAATTTAGGCAGGCTATGGATTTAAGGTTGCTGGTCAATTATGACCCAAGGGGAATGCCATAGAAATGCACCTCCACTCATGTCCACATAGTGTAAAATCATTTGAGCATTGGCCTGTTAGTGAATTGGGTATAGGAGCCAATAAACTGAATTTGAGGTTTACACCAGACCTGGGTTCAAATACTGTTTAAAACCTCAATTACATTCAGATATGTTATGTGAAAATAAAAGGTGACTAGTTTGCTGTATTTGGAAACACACTTGGGAAGTGAACAATAGCTTAAAGTCTGGGAGGTAAATCAATGGGTATCTCTGGAAGAAGGAGAGAGGGTAGCCTTCGACCATTTCATTAAAATCATGTTATTCTTTGGTCTTTATGGCATCATTGATGGTTCAAGTAACTGTTCACTAGGATCAGACCAAAAGAGGTAGATGTTCAAATAAAGCACATATGGGCATTAATGACAACACTTGAATAAAATGTTTAGATGCTATTTTTTTTTATTACTGTAGCAAACAATTGCAATAGTATGCACAACAATCTATCAAACATCAATAGGTTAAATAAGTACTCTTTAAATCAAACGGTCCAGGCTACGTTTACAATACAAAGGGATTGCATTGGCTGCATTTACACAGGCAGCCAAGCAAGGCAAACCCATTTCTGATATTTTTTCCACTACTTGTTATTTTGACCAATCACAGATCTTTTCAGAGATAATCTTATTGGTGAAAAGACAAATGAGTGAAAAAAAGATCATAATTGGGCTGCCTGTGTAAACACAGCCATAGCCTTGGCCAACACACACCACATTCATACTACACAATCACAGTCAATAACACATCTCTAGGGTTCCATGTTGGTTTGGTTCAAAAGAGGCTAAGGATTGAAGGTGGGGAAATTTAAAGGAATAGCCCTGCCTCTTTCAGGTGGATGTGATCTGGTTAATTATATTGAAGGAGGTGTGTGGCCACCAAGAGGTGGGTAGATTATATTAGATGAGTTCATTAGTCATATGCACAGGGTCGAAGATGTCCTTGCAGGGTAAAGTTAAAATCTTGTGCTCCGAGCTCCAACAGTGCAGGTCAAAAAAAGAGAAGTGAATGAGATAATAATACAAATTCTAATAATAATAATAACATATACACATTCACAACTGTAGCAATGAAAAATGTCCATTGGGGTTGGGGGCAAGGTAAGGGTGGGAGTAGGATGTTCGAGATGCAGGAGGAGGACAGGGGGAGCAGGTAGCTGTCTAGTGGCTCAGCAGCATTCTGATGGGGGTCTGGGGGTAGAAGCTAGTCGGACAGTTCTTGCCATGATACTCATATACTGTCTGTGTCTGAGAGATGGAAGTGGGGAGAACAAGCTGTGGTTTGGGTGGGAGGAGTTTTGTACTGACTCAAATACACTACCATGCATTTAACCCAGATATTTGAAAATAGTATTTAAAATAAGTATTTGAAAATAGTCTCAAATACTGGTAGACTTTTGTTTTTACAAATAACGATTCAAATACTTAAAACCTCTTAAATCTAACTACATGTAATCTAACATGTAATCTACGTAATCCCCGAAAGTTATTATTTATCACGAGAGGACCATAAACAATAACTAGTAATGCTGTATAGTCCAAGAAAGGCTGAAATCTCACCTTTCTGGTAAAAATAGTTATACATTGCTGAGATGTAGTCACAGGACACAAGCTCAAGTGCACAGTACAAATATGATAAAAATAGGAAATATATTTCCTATTCAACAAATCTGAATGAATAAGACTTGAGATGAGTTATATGCTTTTCTAAATATAGTATAATCAATTTATAAATGACTAACTATACAATTTCACCTTCCATATAACTGTAAAATACATATTTGTATATTTAGTGTTAGAGAAAATGTGCATATTTTCTAAAGGTCTCTCGATCAAAACGTCTGCCCCCACTGCTGTGAATGTCACACAGAGCTTTAGCTTGGCTTCCTGAACTCGTTAGGAACTCGTCTCATACTAATCTCGCCCGTCTATGACAAACAGAAAGTGTTTTCTGTTTAAAATCTATGAATTATTTTAGATGAATGGCTATAAACAAATCTCTGAATGTGCTACGACGAAAGCACTCTCTCCTGCTGCACTACCATGTAAGGGTTGCAGGCATGTGCTTTGTCGGTGGCTGAGATGTACGGTTCACCCAGCAGTTGATAGACAGTCAGAATGAAATGGTAGGAGGGACATCCCAGCTTGAAGAATGACGGTCGGAACCGGTACCGGAACCATGCAGACCCCCTAAACATAGGATTTTATATCTATAAAGTACTTGTTTTGGGCTGACTATTTGAACACATGTATTTGAGCCCAGTGGGTGGGGGTTGAACCTCATTTATTGCATTTCTATACAATAAAAACACTTTTAAATGTTAACCAGCCAAAACAAGCAAAAATTATCCCAACCGTTATCACTTTGGCTGCCTACTAGCTATACACCTGTAATGTTATATTGCTGAAAGGGGGAAATATATATATATATATAATATGATAAATGATTCACACTGACATGTAGCATCAGTGGCGAAACAAATATATATGACTTTTTTTTTTACTGTATTGTTTGCTTTTTGATTGCATTTTTATGTAGGCCTATAGAAAAGATAGGCCATGTGGAGATGTTCAATTTGAAACATATCTCTTTCCCCCCTAACTTGTTGGATAAGATTAGTACAGATTTAATCAGGGGACCCAACATTGGACCCCGACCCCAAGTTTGGGAACCACTTCACTAACCTCTCTTTCTGTCTCTTCTGCTTCCCCTGCCTGCATTGCAGCCTGCCCCAGCTTCACTACTAAGCCCAAACACTTTGTCTGTCTCAGTAGCCTACTCTCTGTAAAGCAACGTTATTATGAGAACTTAGTAGTGTATATTTTGCTCCTTCTGAGGTAGGCTCCATTTAATATTAGCTTCTTACTTCATTCTTCTAGTTGCCTAAGTAATACTAGCCAGAGCCCTTCAATGTTACTTCAATAGAAGTCTCTGCCAGCAGCTAGCCACCCGACTGATTGACATAATCTGTAAGTGACTATTTACCAGTTGTGCACTATTTCTCAGAGAGTTGGTTTTTGTTTGTTTGGGGCTATGTCTGCAGACACAGCAGGTTTGGCGGATGCCAGGAGAACACTACCTGCCCCAATGCGTAGTTCCAAATTTTAATGCTACAGCATGCAATGACATTCTAGAGGATTCTGTGCTTCCAACTTTTTGGCAACAGTTTGGGGAAGGTCCTTTCCTGTTTCAGTGTGACAATGCTCCCCTGCACGAAGTGAGGTCCATACAAAAATGGTTTGTTGAGATCAAGCTCAAGTACACAGTAGCAGGAACATATATTTTAGAGTAGAACATGAATTAAAAACTTAGTAGTGGGTTTGTGACAGTGTATTGTTTGTGAGACATGACAACTTTCAAGACCCTCTTTATTCTGAACATAAAAACTCCCCACATAGCCTTGTAGAAACAGTTTTACACATACTCTGTGTGAGTATGACCAACCTCAAGGGGGAGGCACACTGGGCTCTTGTTCTTTTCCTCTGCCTTTTACTTACCTCAGAACCAGTGAATAAGTCGTGAAAAATATCCCACTGCTCCCAACAGTTGGAAACAAAGTAACCCAAGGCCTGTTCTGCCCATAACACAAGGGCCTGTGTATGTCACACACAGAGGGGCAGTGGGAAAGCCATACATGGACACATTGGATACCAACACAGAGCCATGCGCCTAGCGAGCCTCCTCTTTCATTTCCTTTTCAACCCTTGCCTTGCAACTATGTGGAGAGGAGCTGAAGGTCCAGCAGACTATCTAATCCACACCTCTGTTTCATTGTGGAGGTTCAAGCACCACAGTGTTCTTCATTTCTCTGCTTATAGCTGGCACAACTTTTTTTCTAATAATAGCATAATGGAACTCATTAATTTACAAAGTTTTTGCATTTGTTTCGAAGAGTTTTTATTCACTTACTCTTCATATTGGTTGGCAGGCGGTGGGAAGAACATCATGTTTTGGTGGAAAATTGTGAGTGAGTGAGTGAGTGAGTGACTGACTGACTGAGTATTTGTGTGTGTGTGCAGGTGTTGTTACTGGAACTAGAGTATATAGACTTTGAGTTTAGTTCCAGTAACGTCCCCCTGCACACACACACACACACACACATACACATTAACATACATACATACATATGTAAGGGATGTGAAACGGCTAGCTTAGTTAGTGGTGCGCGCTAAATAGCGTTTCAATCGGTGACATCACTTGCTCTGAGACCTTGAAGTAGTAGTTCCCCTTGCTCTGCAAGGGCCGTGGCTTTTGTGGAGTGATGGGTAACGATGCTTCGTGGGTGACTGTTGTTGATGTGTGCAGAGGGTCCCTGGTTCGCGCCCGGGTATGGGCGAGGGGACGGTCTAAAGTTATACTGTTACACATACATACTTACATACATACATACATACCACAGAGATACTCACAGAGTATATAGACTTTGAGTTAAGTTCCAGTAACATCCCTGAACACACACCCACAAGCACACACTCTACTCACTCTTATCGGATACCGGTACTTCACCTTTTAACTCATCTATACTCAACCTTATCGTGTTTACTATCTAAAAAGTAATGAAATACACAATTTCAAGTTAATTGATTTTAATGAACAATTCACAAGCCTCCTCTTTTGGATGTCCACAGCCATTCACAAGCCTCCTCTGGAAGCCCACAGTCAATCACAACCCTCCTCCTCTGGAAGCCCACAGCCATTACCAAGCCTCCTCCTCTGGAAGCCTACAGCCATTCACAAGCCTCCTCTTCTGGACGTCCACAGCCATTCACAAGCCTCCTCCTCTGGAAGCCCACAGCCATTCACAAGCCTCCTCTTCTGGACGTCCACAGCCATTCACAAGCCTCCTCAAGAAGCCCACAACCATTCATAAGCCTCCTCAAGAAGCCCACAGCCATTCACAAGCCTCCTCAAGAAGCCCACAACCATTCATAAGCCTCATCAAGAAGCCCACAGCCATTCACAAGCCTCCTCAAGAAGCCCACAACCATTCATAAGCCTCCTCAAGAAGCCCACAGCCATTCACAAGCCTCCTCAAGAAGCCCACAACCATTCATAAGCCTCCTCAAGAAGCCCACAACCATTCATAAGCCTCCTCAAGAAGCCCACAGCCATTCACAAGCCTCCTCAAGAAGCCCACAGCCATTCACAAGCCTCCTCTTCTGGACGTCCACAGCCATTCACAAGCCACCTCAAGAAGCCCACAACCATTCATAAGCCTCCTCAAGAAGCCCACAGCCATTTACAAGCCTCCTCAAGAAGCCCACAACCATTCATAAGCCTCCTCAAGAAGCCCACAACCATTCATAAGCCTCCTCAAGAAGCCCACAGCCATTCACAATCCTCCTCTTCTGGACGTCCACAGCCATTCACAAGCCTCCTCAAGAAGCCCACAACCATTCATAAGCCTCCTCAAGAAGCCCACATCCATTCATAAGCCTCCTCAAGAAGCCCACAGCCATTCACAATCCTCCTCTTCTGGAAGCCCACAGCCATTCACAAGCCTCCTCTTACCTTTTATTCTATGATAAGGATTTATTTTTGCTCTATTCAAAGCAACTTTACCGTATCTGGCCAGATGTGTTTTGAAAGTATAATTTTTCTGGTCGGCAGTCAATTCTTTAGTGGCGCTAGGGGAAACTACATTAGGAATTGGGCCATATTTTATATGTCTTAGAAGCTATGGAAAGGGACTGTTTTCTTATAAGAAGGAGATAACCGTTAGAGAATGATTGGTATCTCAATTGGGTACATGTTTGAGATTGGATTTGACATTAACCACTATTTTAGTTGCACTATTTTGGTTGCATTACACAGCAGTTCCACCTGTGAAAATATTTCCAGAATCTTAAATCTGGCTAACTCAAACTGCTTCAGTCGGTACATATTTTGTTTCTAACCCAGCACTGAAAGTTGGATGCCGGAATACAAAAAGGGCACATATGGTGGCCAAACCATGAGTAATTTTCATTCCCAAGGGCAAATCCACATTGCTTGTGCTGCTAGGTCAAGTGTGCATGAGTATGAGGAAAAAAACAAACAGTATTTAAGAGATTGACAGAAATGGCTGTTTATTTTCCCTCAGACCAACAGGAGTTGACTGATTTGTTTCGAGATCTCAGACAGCAATCAAAGTTAAAGCACAAAGTGTGCAGTTTCTGAGAAAAACATGTCTGAGCATTATGAGACATAGCCTATGCTATAATGGCAAAGTAAAGTTCCACCCTCAATAATGAATTTAATCTTGCTTATTGACAAAGTTTGGCATGCTCAGCTTTAATGCAATTTACAGTAGGCCTCTATATCAGTGTGAATGCTATGTATATATTTCCACATTGAAGCCAAACACTTAGGGCTCTATGTGAACTAACCTAACTAACCTAGCTATTTTTACAACCAAATATTATTGTCCCAGTGTTGGCGGTGGTGCGAAAGGGCTGTGTTTTGATGAAAAAACAACAACTGGCCAATCAGAACTCATTCCATGGATGAAAATATATGGTTGCTTGGTTATTTACCGTATTTTATGTATTGCCTTGAATCCATTCCAACGTTAGTCTTATAGTTTGTTAAATAGCTTACAGTAACTAAATAACTAAATGTAGACCTATCCTATCGTTGCTAAATACAGTACGTTAACTTGAACCTGTTTGCAGTCCACATTGTTGTAAGTCATTGTGGGTCTTCAATGTGGGAATATATACATAGCATTCGCACTGATATAGGGGCTAGGCTATGCTTGGTTTTTAATCATGTAAAATGAAATTGGGGAAAAAACATTAGTGTTTTATGTTTCTATATACAAAGTATACAGGCACCAAAATAACATTTCTTTCCATGCGCATATGGGCACAGTGCGTGACTGCTGGACAGGCTGCGTTTCCGCTGTCAAAAGTCATGCCATAACCAACTCCATAACCGTACAGCTAAAATATCCCTAGCAGCGCTGTCTGAAATTAGCACTTTGGATCAAGTTTTTAAAGGACACGCCTCAAATATATCCACCTCTCCCAGCTGAGCGCAAGCGTGCTGATGTTAGACAGGTAAATTGTCGAACCTGTCATTAGAGCTGGAAAATGCTAGTGCGCATGATAAAATTGCAAGTAACGTGCGTTTGACACTAGCGCCGCGTTAACGCCAGTCGAAAATAGAGCCCATAAAAGCCCATGTACTGTATATCATTATTGGGGAAAGCTGGCTGTTTTTTTTTGTGAACATTCCAAGGAGACCCCCTTTCACTAAATTGTGGAGCAGTTACAACAATCCACAATGGTTTGATTTGTACCTATAATTTTGGAGGTTGCAACGTATTGCATAACTTGATTATGTGTTTTTCACCATGGTTACTGTACTGTGAAGCTATAACATGATATGTTTTAATCCCTCGCACACACACGTCTGGGGCATATCAGCCTGCGCTGTTCCACATGTGTTTGTGTTTAAAGCTCCGGTGCTGTCCTTGCTCCTCCTGTACCAGTCATTCCAGTCTATCTTCTCTGCTCCAGTTTCAGACCTATGCAGTACTGTACAGTACTTCTCTCAGTCTCATCAAGCACTGTCGTTTTTCATGTACAAACAGTGGTGCTATGACAGCACCTAACTGCAGGGGCCAGTCATTGGTAATGTAGTTATAACCATCATGCTCAATGACCAACATGACAGGTCTATGAAGTTCAAATGAAGGACTCTCCCTGGTGATAACCAACTCCTGTTATGAGTCAGAGGATACATTTTGTTTAGTTGGAATGTAGGCTATCGTTGAAAATGGATAGAGGCATGCTTGTTATAAGTCTTGTGTCATGTGGTATTTCTTTACTCTGAATTGGTGATCCAAGGCTCATTTACTTCTGGAATGACATTTGTGAGTATAAGACTGTGTCTTTGTTTACCCTCTACAAATGCAGTATACACTCATCTCAGTCCTGTCCCTCACTGCTCATGCAGTGACAAGAAGACATGACCTCATACCTGTGTTTCCATGACAAGGCACATCCACAGCGACACAGTAACCCCTACACACGGTGTACAGTGTGTACTCTGTTTCCATCCCCCTCCTTAATTTAGTTGTCGTTTTTAAAGCGCAAATTCATAGTCAGCGCAGAGCAGAGTAGCTGGCTTCCAGTTCAGGTTGCGGATAAGAGTGAACAGGAGAGTGCTTCTCCGCAGGACAGAGAGAACTGTCTGGGAGAGAGAGAGCCCCCAGAGCTCCTCTATCAGTGGCGCTACGATGAGGTGACCACTCCAACACAAACAAACATCTGGGCAGATTGTGGAATTACATAACAAACCTCAGTCAATTACATGAAAAGGCATCTGTGCAATTCTGGTGTTCCAAGGTATTTGCCACATGTGGAGGTGTAGGTGTGTGTGTGTGAGCCTGTGTACAAATCCATACATTCATTCATGAAATTGGCGCCTCTCCTCCAAGGTTTCCGCTTGGTGTTAATGATTACAGCACATTCCTAGATGATTCCTGGAGGTGAGGTTGACCAACTGCACTCTAAAGCTCATGGGTTTCATTCCTAGATGATTCCTGGAGGTGAGGTTTACCCACTGTACTCTAAAGCTCATGGGTTTCATTCCTAGATGATTCCTGGAGGTGAGGTTGACCCACTGTACTCTAAAGCTCATGGGTTTCATTCCTAGATAATTCCTGGAGGTCAGGTTGACCCGTAGTACTGTAACAATCAAGGTTTTCCAAGTCTTTTGGCTCTGACTCATTCCGCCAACCTCTCCTTTTCCTTGCCATCAAACTTCACTACAGTGGCCAGGCCCAAGAACAGTCATTGTGGTTCCCAGAACGCTGTGCGAAAGTAATTTTTCTGATAACTAAAATAAAACGTTGAGGGAACGTTGAGGAAACATTGTGTTTGTTGGGTTATGTCTATTTTAACCAAACCCCCCTCTACATCCTACCCATCTTCCTTACCCTTATTTCATTAATGTCCTTTCTAGTAGCCATATGCTGAAACTATCCACAAAGGAATATAGCAAAGCGAACTAACTGAAAGTCAACTTCAATCCAACATCCCAGCAACTTTAGCTCAGTACAGTGTAATAACAAAGCCTTTTTGAGATCTTCCAATTCAGACAGTCTCTGTAATATTGGTTTGTTGACTCATTTAATTTCTCAAAGTTATGAAAGCTTGGTTCTACTTTGCGGAGACATGACGATGGTTGATTTATTTGAGACTCAGGCCTCTTTCAGACCTCTTGGAGTTCAAAGTCTGCCTAGGTGGAAAGTTGTAGCGGTGCATATTCATCTCAAAACCCACTGTACCGAAGAAGACATGTAAAAACAACCAATTAATCATTGATTCAGATACAAGGGTAAAGATCTTCTCAGACTGGTCTCGCAACATCTCCGTGGTTACAGAACCATGCAGCTCTGCTTTTAGTGAAGGTAGCCAAGCTGCTTCAAGAAGTCGAAGGTGTGGCTCAATGACAGTGGTGGTGAGTTCTCTCTGGTACGCATCATTGATAATTGCTACGTAGATAGCGCTGCCTTTGCATTAAGTGCTAATAGATCACGAGTGGCTAAAATGTTTTGAGCCATGCAGGCCATCGTCCATCCATCTGGGAGATGTGCCTTTGGGGACCAAAAAATGTATTCCCATTTAAAATATTTTTTTCCTTAACCTAACCTTAACCCTAACCTTAAACCCAAACCCCTAACCTGAACCCTAAAACGGAACTTAACTCTAACCCCTAACCCAAACCCTTAACCCTAATTCTAACCCTAATCCTGATTGTAACCCTAATCCTAAACCTAACCCCTAAACCTAAAATAGCCTTTTTCCTTGTTTGGACCAGTGAAATGTCCCCACAAATGTCCTCAAGTCCAAATGACACAACGACTACGTTCCAGTTTAACAACGCTTACTTCACTGTATCTCCACGGTACATAGTTGCCATTACACTCAGGCCCGGTCCAAAAGAGAGGGAAACTTCTGCGCAGGTGCACTAATGATAGAGTGAGAGCACTGTAATAACAGAAGTATAGGGATACTTAAAACATGAACTTAGAGCTGGGCGATATGGTCAAAATATCATATCATGGTCATTTTCAAATTTTTGACATTGTGACAGTATTTGATGCTATTTTATGTTTTTGATTAATAAAAAAAGTTCTACATTTGCTTTATGAGTAGTGCGTGACCCTAGGGTGGCAACACATATATTCTAAATGATTTAAATGGGTCTTTCTCCATTCTGATTGTTTTATACTTTTCAATTCAACTTCAACCTAAAATAATTTCCTGCATTTCCATCAATTTCTGCATTTCCTGCACTCATTTGAGAAAATTTCCACACTGACATGACATGGGCAAAACAACTAGGCCTTATTTTTTTACCAAATATTGCAATTGCAATTTTGGAATCGTGGAAATATAATGTTTATTCTAATTCTATAGTTACTTTTGGAGTATATAAATAATAGTGGGAACTTTGAATACAGTGTTTGACACGACAACAAATGAAAATGCTATGGACGAGTAATGGTGACAGGGTAGGAACCAATTGAACCAAAGATAGTGTTTCCTAGGGGACCCTATAATCTTTGGCTACATTAAATATTTATTCATGTAGCCAACATATTCATGCTTCGCCTATTCCTCTTTGATTTAGAAGGTACTGTTGCACAAACAATATGCTGATTTAAGGCTGTATTAGCTAGCCACGTTTGCTCTGACTCAGTACTTTTATTAGCTAGTTGGCTAGCAAGATAGCTAGCGATTAGCATTAGCAAATACAAACTATCTGTTTGTAGATGTAAGAAAAACAAACTAATATTGTAATATTAGAACGCTTGTGGATTCATATTAAAATCAAAGTGGAAACAACATCGTTGTCAACATTGTTGCATGTGCAGTATTGACCATGCAGACTGATCAAAATTGTCTCGTGGTCAATCAACAACAATATGCGCTCCTTGAGTGACGGGGTGGGACTAGGTCTGTGGAAAGCGGGATGGAGCGAGAGCAGAGAGGGATGATTCAAGTAGTGGTATTAAACTATACAAATGGACGTTACACGCAGTATATCACATTTAACAAAACAAACATTCAAATACCGTTATAGAAGGTAATGTAAAAACCCAAACCGGTCCGTGCGTATACTGCCCAGCCAGCCCTACATGAGCTTAACACACACTTGCCCGAATTGTCCTTGTTTTACTATTCTTGTGAGGACTTTCAGTACCCACATGGATACTAAAACCAAACCACACACAAAGAACACCTTACAGGCTGAGAGTTGTTCATTTACTGTAGCTATTCCATTTACTTACACCTCGAGGGCCTCTTTTTCTCCACCCATGTGCCGTTGGAAGCATGTGTGTGTGTTTATGTGTCATACTGTATTTAGACCCTGGAAACAGACATGCAGTCCTTTTCAGTACTCGGTATTCTAGAAATACCATTCCATTAAAAGGCTTTCCTTTCCAGGAAAGGAACACAACTGGTCATCATAACCATGATAGAGTGAATGTTGCACAAAGCACCAGGAATAGTTTTATTTTTGGTTTCTTTTTTTTTGCTACTGAAACCACCACATGTGTCTGTCTACATGAAGTCCAGCTGGAGTCCTACAGTGAAAAAAAAACTAAGACAACCAATCCACTTGTGACATGAATGGCCTAATTGAGATTATTTCCAGGTACTAACTAGTATGGAAAGACAACACAAGAGAGCTTAACAGCTCTAATAAAAGAGGAACAAACATGGATTACATTTAACCCTAACACCACTAACAAGGCCCTTTAATAAAAATAAGGCTCCCCCTCCCCTTAGCCCGTCCGCACGATTTTCTTCTCATTAACTGTACGTGTTAGCAATAGACAACACTTGTTGTGACTCAGAAGTGTTAGCCAGGCTAACTGGCTTTCACTCTCTCATTGACTCAAGGTTGGGCTCTGGGGAGTAGGTCTGGGCAGGGGCGCAACTTTGGTTTTAGAAGTGGGGGAACATAACTTTTTGGGGGGCGGGGATAAACACTCCAAGCAGCCTACCCAACCGCTCAGAGGTGTCCGCATTGTCCTTAAGTACACTGTTGTCTCGTTTTGTATCACATTCTGTTACGCCCCTGGGTCTGTGGGCCTTCCTGGGAAACACCAACATCATTGAACTGGGAGAAAAAAAAGGCTCATTCTAACTGGTGATTGATTAACCTACCAGGAAGCCCTAAAGACCTAAAGGGGAAACTGGCTCAGCAGCCAGCGGCGTTCCACCTCACATGGCAGCAGTGCTAAAATATGTTATGACAGAGTTAAGACATGTAGAGAGAACTTTGAGGGGTTATTGCTTCAGGCTGAGATGCATGTGTGTTATGCGCTGCAGTCCCAGTAGAAATGAAATAAAAATGAATAAAACCATAAATAAAACCATGCATGCATGGCAATACAAAAATATACTATAGAATCTATAGAGTATGGCCGATATTCTGATACAGTTCTTGTATGGCCTATATTGTGATATATTTTGTGATATAACTATTGGTACTATAAGCCAACCCTGATGCTAGAGGAAGTGGACTACTGTATATTCAAATAAAAAAATGTGAATTTGAATAAAACATTTCAGTTGAAATATACAGTACCAGTCAAAAGTTTGGACACACCTACTCATTCCAGGGTTTTTCTTTATTTTGACTATTTTCTATATTGTAGTGAAGACATCAAAACTATGAAATAACACATATGGAATCATGTAGTAACCAAAAAAGTGTTAAACAATTTTTTATATTTGAGATTCTTGGTGTTTTGGGTTCTGAGCGCTGTTCTCAGATTATGCTTTTTCTGTAAAAAAAAAAGAAAATAAATCTGATACAGCGGTTGCATTAAGGAGAAGTCTATCTTTAATTCTGTGAATAACACTTGTATATTTTATCAATGTTTATTATGAGTATTTCTGCAAAATCACCGGATGTTTTGGAATCAAAATCAACGTAAGGCGTCAATGTAAACGGAGATTTTTGGATATAAATATGCACATTATCGAACAAAACATACATGTATTGTGTAACATGATGTCCTATGAGTGTCATCTGATGAAGATTAATTTGATCTATATTTCTGCTTTTTGTGACTAATATCTTTGGCCGGAAAAATGGCTGTGTGTTTTTTTTCGACTTGGCTATGACCTAAAATGTTGTGCTTTCGCTGTAAAGCATTTTTGAAATCGGACACGATGGGTAGATTAACAAAATGTTTATCTTTCAGTTGCTGTATTGGACTTGTGAAAGTTACATATTTCAAAAAAATATTTTTTAATTTTGCTCGCTGCCTTTTCAGCAGAATGTTGTCGAGGGGTTCCGCTATTGGAACGCCTGCGCTAGAAAGGTTAAACAATGACTTGAGGGCAACCAGGGACATTATCTTGTAAACAATGTCATTTTGAAGGGGGGTAAACACCTCTGCTAGCATAGACATCAGAAATGATCATTGTACAAGTGAAAAACTTTGCAAACTCACTGATACAGAGCCTCAGAAATAAAACATCCGGTCACGGATCAGGAGCCACCGCCTTCTGTTTAATACAGGTTGGTGTAATAGTGGAATAGGGTTATTCAGTCACTGAATTGACTGAACAGAAATGTTGATATATTGTGTAAGTGTTTTGCAAGGGAAAGTGCAGCCAACACATTGAAATGAAGATTAAGAATATATTTAATGGGCTGCATCTTTCTTCAGCCTTGAAGACAAGCACACTGCCAATAATCAAGGTTATTAGGCCTAAATATATTATATTGATGTGTCGACCTACACTTAAATATACACCATTTCATATGCATTATTAGAATCAACCACTTCATCACATTATTATTTGAATCGAGCATCGAGGACCAGCAGTGAACAATTTTTTTCCTTAGCAAAAAAGCTTGACGCGAGGGGGCCTCAAACTCACTGCTACTGTAGTCCTATGCCACCTGACAGCGATTGTAATGGAGCTTCATGACAGCTATTTGACAAGACCATAAGGCTCTTCGACCTTTTAGATGTACAATAAACTTATGTTGTATGGACCTCCTTTATCTTTTTCCTGTAAAAGCACATGGATGTGTGTGAAATGGAAAAGCAAAAACATGCAATTCTGTCATACATGTGAAAACATGCCTTTTGAATGTTGTGTAACGTTAGTAGCCTTGTCAAGGATACTTCATGCCAGGTCATGTTATGGAAACGTTTTATCACGTGCAACTGTGTCCACGATTTTAATTGGCTGATGTGTGTTTTGAGAGAGAGAATAAGTTTAAACTTTTTTAAATGTTCGCAAGTATGGACCCAATGTGTTTAGAGAAGAGAGATTTATGGGACATTATGGGACTACTCAGGACGCTGATACAAGAGGCCTCTGTGTATTGTTCTCCTCTAAGGGAAACAGCTGAGGAACCAGAGCTAGTTTCCTGAAGCTCTGCAGACGTTAGGGATTGGGATTCAAAATCCAAAGCATTTTGTAGATCGCCTATTAAAGCCAATGCTTCTGCCATTCGCAGAAATCACATTGACATAAATTAGGTCAAGCACTCTACAATGTGCTTCGGATTGAATCCCGGCCTTGGTCCGATTCGGATATGAATAGAACCGTGATTCAAACAAAATACACTGGAGACGTCGCCCTGAACTTGACTTTTACAGGTCATTTACACTAGAGCCACCACAACGATCTCCACGAATATTATTTATTTATTTAACCTTTATTTAACCAGGTAGGCAAGTTGAGAACAAGTTCTCATTTGCAACTGCGACCTAGCCAAGATAAAGCATAGCAATTCGACACATACAACAACACAGAGTTACACATGGAATGAACAAAACATACAGTCAATAATATAGTAGAAAAAAAGAAAACAAAAAAGTCTATATACAGTGAGTGCAAATGAGGTAAGATAAGGGAGTTAAGGCAGTAAATAGGCCATGGTGGCAAAGTAATTACAATATAGCAATTAAACACTGGAAAGGTAGATGTGCAGAAGATTAATGTGCAAGTAGAGATACTGGGGTGCAAAGGAGCAAGATAAATAAATAAATAAATACAGTATGGGGATGAGGTAGATAGATGGGTTGTTTACAGATGGGCTATGTACAGGTGCAGTGATCTGTGAGCTGCTCTGACAGCTGGTGTTAAAGCTAGTGAGGGAGATATGAGTCTCCAGCTTCAGTGATTTTTGCAGTTCGTTCCAGTCATTGGCAGCAGAGAACTGGAAGGAAAGGCGACCAAAGGAGGAATTGGCTTTGGGGGTGACCAGTGAGATATACCTGCTGGAGCGTGTGCTACGAGTGGGTGCTGCTACGGTGACCAGTGAGCTGAGATATAAGGCAGGGCTTTACCTAGCAGAGACTTGTAGATAACCTGGAGCCAGTGGGTTTGGCGACGAGTATGAAGCGAGGGCCAACCAACGAGAGCGTACAGATCGCAGTGGTGGGTAGTGTATGGGGCTTTGGTGACATTGCCTTTGTCTCATTCTGTTATGACTATTTGTCAGGATTTTGTGTCTCAAAAAGACAAGTCTTGATGTGTTGCAGTTCAGTAATAAATCTGATCACAGATCTTTGAAGATCTTCTAAGAAGTGACGTTCTGAAACGATCAGGCTCAACACCTTTTCAGTGTTGATCTTTTCAGGGACGTTACTGCTATTGTCTCTGTAAGTTCTCTACAATTGTAACTTTCTCATGACAACACAAGGGAGAATTACTTACAGATACTTTTCAACGTCTTTGCACACTTTGATGTCATAAACCTTTCTCGTCTGTGCCCATCCTACAGTAATCCCCCAGACAGATTGGCATCATGGAAACATGAAAGAGTGTGCCAGCATGTGAGACTCTCGTGAGAAGGCATCCCATGTCAGCTGATAAGGGAGCTGTGAAGCGGGACAGGGGCTTGTTGACGCCCTCATGTCACACCACACAGAGAAAGGCAGGCAAACACACACAAACAACACACACACCCCTTGTGGTGTAAACAATGAGAACAACACAAGCTTCAAAATAGACACAGACTTTTTCATCAAATTCCATACTCCAGTTATTAATCAAGAGTCTATGTCCACGCCCTCGCATAAATTGCAGCTTTTTACATGGTTAAAAAATGTGTGTTTGAGATAAAGACTTCCGGGGTCTTGCATTGGATTTGTCTCAAACCACTGATTCCGCCAATGTCGGCCATTAGCTCGTGAGGTGGACAGAGCCAAAAGCGGTGATTGTGTGACTAGGGAGGATCTTCCGAGGTTTGACCCCATTCTGAAAAGACTCTCAGGAACATGCACGTGTTGTCTGTTTCACTTTACGACGCTCACAATCCTCTCAGGACCAAAGGACGCCCACGTCCCAACTCAATTTTTTTTATTTTCATCCCTGATGTTTTCCTTCTGATTTATCTCGTATTGTATTTCTGTGTTATTGCATTTCTATGGGCTAATAGCAGTAAGGTCAAATTCAATGTTTCATCAATATTTTTTTTACATAATTTGTTTCGGACACCTACAGCGGTCCTAAAATAGAAAAACAAAGAGCTAGATGGTCCATGTTATTACTATCTCAAAACAGGTCAGTAAATATCATGAAATAAAAAAAATACATACTTTTTCAAAAAATGAATCAAACGAAGTATTAAATTCATAGTGCTGAGCGATTAACCAGCAATTCTGTATTTTATTTATTATTAAACAACTAATTGACTGACGTTGGTTCAATTACTTGAATTTCATTTAATTTGAATTTTTTTGTGTGAGCCCAATGGACCATTTCTCTACAGAGAAATTAAATAATCCACAACTGAAATCAAGTCATGAACTATGTGGGACGCTGAGCTGAAGGTTGTTGTTAAGCAATTCAACCTAGTTCAGCTCAGAAACATGGTAATTAACTAAAATCCCATAATCCATTGCACAATTTTCTTACGGCTTGGGCTGAGATGGATCAGAGAGGAAAAGGAGAAGCGAAAAGTTTCACTTGTCAAAATCTGTCCAAAATAAGGCCAAAGCGTTCCCGCATTTGGGAAAACAACTCCCACCGTTAGGGTGGAGACATGAGCATCGCGTCTTTATATACAGATCTCTGAACAGATACACCTGCTACGTTAGGTTAAATACACACAGACCGCATGTGAGAGGAATGTATACAACAGTGGAGGCTGCTGAGGGGAGGATGACCCATAATAATGTCTGGAACGGAGCAAATGGAATGGCATAAAAAAACATACCATTCCACCCATTCCGCTCCAGCCATTACCACAAGCCCGTCCTTCACAATTAAGGTGCCATCAGCCTCCTGTAGTATACAACACAACAACGAGAGGGACAGAGACAAATTGTGAAAGTATGTCTTATCTACTTTGAAGAACTAGTAAAATGAATTAATCAGACAAATCAAATCAAACTTTATTTGTCACATGCGCCGAATACAACAAGTGTAGACATTACAGTGAAATGCTTACTTACAAGCCCTTAAAACCTCTCTGGGATAGGCGGGACAGTCGCATCCCACTTGGCCAATAGCCAGGGAAAATGCAGAGCGCCTTTTTTGACCATGTAAAGTGTTTCACATGTTTCATGAGCTGAAATAAAATATCTCAGAAATGTTCCATATGCACCAAAAGCGTATTTCTCTCAAATTCTGTGAACAAACTTGTTTACATCCCTGTTGGTGAGTATTCCTCCTTTGCCAAGATAATCCATCCACCTGTGTGGCATATCAAGAAGCTGATTAAACAGCATGATCCTTACACAGGTGCACCTTGTGCTGGGGCAATAAAAGGCCACTCTAAAATGTGCAGTTTTGTCACACAACACAATGCTAAATAAGTTTCAAGTTTTGAGGGAGGGTGCAATTGGCATGCTGACTACAGGAATGTCCACCAGAGCTGTTGCCAGATAATTTTATGTTAATTTCTCTACCATAAGCCGCTTCCAACAATGTTTTAGAGAATTTGGCAGTCCAACCGGCCTATCAACCGCAGACCACGTGTATAGCGTCGTGTGGGCGACCGGTTTGCTGATGTCAATGTTGTGAACAGAGTGCCCCATGGTGGCGGTGTGGTTATGGTATGGGCAGGCATAAGAGATCCTGAGGCCCATTGTCGTGTCATTCATCCACTGCTATCACCTCATGTTTCAGCATCATAACGCAGGGCCCCATGTCGCAAGGATCTGTACATAATTCCTGGAAGTTGAAAATGTCCCAGTTCTTCCATTGAAGTCCTTCGGTAAAAAAAAAAAATGGTGTTAAAGGTAAAATACATTATGCATGAAGTTACTATTTCTCTATTCATTCTCTATTTATAACAGATAACAGAGTCTTTTAATAAAAACACAAAAGATCAGGTCAATGTATCTATGACAATGCAGGAATTATTGTTTCTTTCTTTATATATACTAGACCTACACCATAAACTCCTGCTATAATACTCTGTGCTCGCTTCAATTTCTGCCTTTTATATTGAAACTCCATCTGGTATTTTATCGGAGGAGTGAGGAGAAAGACTAATCGTGTTTGCCAATGACAGCAAATACCCTCACTCTTATTTCTCTTGACTTGAAAATACCAGCCTTACACAAGTACCATAACATAACATTGTAATAACATTTGTAATAAGCAAGTATTGTACGTGATTGGTGCAACACAGCAACTCCAAATCCACATCCACACAAGATACACATTTTGGACAGACAATTTCACAGTACTTGCCTATTTTGCATATTCTTTAGATTATCAAGTTGGAAATCTTATCCTATATACTGTACAAGTCATGACAAAAAGTCATGAGAATGGGTGGCCAAATCCACTTCCATATGAACAACATTGTAATATTACGTAATATTATGATGATTATATGACCACATGCCTAGCTCATTTTGGGAAGAGGTATCATATTTCTAAAGCAGCACCGACTAGGGATTCAGAAACTCCCCTGGCATCCCTGGAAAAGGACAGGCTGGGGAGGGGACCATGTTTGGTGACACTGTCTGGCATTACTCATCTCATATGTATATACTGTTTTCTGTACTATTCTACAGTATCTCATTCACTTAATAATGTTTACATATCTTGCATTACTCATCTCATATGTATATACTGTATTCTATACTACAGAATACTATTCTTAGTCCATTCCACTCTGACATCGCTGGTCCATATGTATATAGTCTTAATTCATTCCTACTTAGATTTGTGTGTATTGGGTATTTGTTAGATATTACTTGTTAGATATTACTGCACTGTCGGAGCTAAATGCGCAAGCTTTTCGCTACACCCGCAATAACATCTGCTGAGCACGTGTATGTAACCAATAACATTTGATTTGATTTGATTCGACTAAACAAAAGGAAGTGATGCGGGTGAGAGAAAGGAATGGGGATAAGATAGTAGAGGTGGTGGAAGCTCACAGTACAGCTGGGGATGTCATTGTAAACTAGCACACCCCCCAGTACACACCACAGGACAGCACTGTTACTTTATGGTCCATCCAGAAAAACAGCTATAGCATCATCTGAGAGGATTTGACAGGCATTGTAAGCAACATTCCATCTAGCCAGTCAGAGGTCAGAGGGCAACATGGAGCTTCAGCACAACCATATTGTTTATCCAATCCTTTGAGATCTATAGAGGCCAGGGGTTGTTTCTGGACTGGGCTCTACACTGCTCAGGTGATGTCCTAGATAGACAGTGAGGGCTAGTACACACACTACTTTAACAGGCAGTGAGTGTTGATATCAAAACCAAATCAAATTTTATTTGTCACATGCGCGGAATACAGCAGGTGTAGACCTTACCGTGAAATGCTTACTTACAAGCCCTTAACCAACAATTCAGTTCAAGAAATAGAGTTACTAAATAAACGAAAGTAAAAAAAATATGACATAACAATAACGAGGCTATATACAAGGGATAACGGTACCAAGTCAATGTGCGGGGGTACACGTTAGTCGAGGTCATTTGTAAAGTGACTATGAATAGATAATAAACAGCGAGTAGCAGCAGTGTAAAATACTGGGAGGGGTCATCTGATTAATTATTCAGCAGTCTTATGACTTAAGGGTATAAGCTGTTAAGGAGCCCTTTGGTCCTAGACTTGGCACTCCGGTACCGCTCGCCCTGCGGTAACAAAGAGAACAGTCTATGACTTGGGGGACTGGAGTCTTTGACAATTTTTTGGGCCTTGCTCTGACACTGCCTAGCGTATAGGTCCTGGATGTCAGGAAGCTTGGCCCCAGTGATATACTGGGCCGGACGCACTACCCTCTGTAGTGCCTTACGGTCAGATGCTGAGCATTTGCCATACCAGGCGGTGATGCTCTATCTTTCCAGTCTCCTGAGGGGGAAAAGGTGTTGTCGTGCCCTCTTCACAACTGTCTTGGTGTGTTTTGACCATGATAGTTTGTTGGTGATGTGGACACCAAGGATCTTGAAACTCTCAACCCGCTCCACTTCAGCCCCGTCGATATTAATGGGGACCTGTTCGGCCCTCCTTTTCCTATAGTCCACGATCAGCTCCTTTGTCTTGCTCACATTGAGTGAGTGGTTGTTGAGATATCTATCTCTCTCTCTCTGTGTGTGTGTGTATCTGTGTGTTTGTGTGTGGGGATGTGTGTGTGTGTGTTGTATAAGAACAAGAGCACCAGCTGGTAGCCATTTGGTAAACATCCCAAGTCTTCTCCCTTACACACACACACACACACACACACACACACACACACACACACACACACACACACACACACACACACACACACACACACACACACACACACACACACACACACACACATACACACACATGCACGCACACACACACACACGCACTTACACATACTGTACACATACACACACACACACTCCTCTCTCTCTCTCGCTCGCTCTCTCTCTTTCTACCCCTAATATCTCTCTCTCTCTTTCTACCCCTTTCTACCCCTCTCTTTCCCCCTCGCTTTCTCTAGCTGTCTGAGAAAATCCAACTGATCAAATGAAAGTACTGTATTCCAATGACAGCTGCCCAATGCAGATCATGTGTTCTGATTTTAACCACAACTGCTCCTTTGGCAGCGCAAAGGTAAACACACAATTCAAGTCATTGGATATCGTCAGACCACATAAACATAGGCCCAGAATACATCATACCCTAACTCCTAATCATACACTAACTCCTAATCATACACTAACTCCTAATCATACCCTAACTCCTAATCATACACTAACTCCTAATCATACACTAACTCCTAATCATACCCTAACACCTAATCATACCCTAACTCCTAATCATACCCTAACTCCTAATCATACACTAACTCCTAATCATACACTAACTCCTAATCATACACTAACTCCTAATCATACCCTAACTCCTAATCATACACTAACTCCAATTGAAGCCGTTATGACGTACAGTTCAAATACAGTGTTACCATGGTAAGCTTGTGGACGAGCCGGCTGGTGGACGAGATTACCGAAATGGTAATGGTATGCATAACTTTAGTCGCGTCCGCCGATAATGACTCTCTACCCATTCACTATGCTACATAATTATATAACGCGCCATGCAATTAAAAGTACCACACACAAGTACAGCACGGTTCTATGTACCGCCCCGGCACGTGCTCGTTTTCATTCCACCAAATAAAAATCAAATAAACCTGTCCGGAGATTAATCATAAAAAATCCTTGATGAATTAAATCTGTCGTGTAAAAAAAATCATAAAAATGATAATAACAGTGGTTCCATGTATGGCAGCGATTTACAGAGTTTTAATAGGGCGGGTTATGGAGGCACTTAGCTAATGTATGGATTTACAGGCATTCCTTCACGTGGTTTGGAGAAGAAGCCTCCGCCTGTTCCCTTCAGTTCCCCAGAGCCCCCTGCTGCTCTGTTACATAACACCGTAGCCCATTATCACAGCGGCTTTGAAGCTTTCCCAGCAGCACAGACGTTGCCGCCACCACCCGCTATTTGTCACCGCCATGGAGGAGGGAGGGGGGAGGGAGGGGGGGGGGGGCTTAGAGTTGAGGGGGAAGGGAACAGGAAAGAAAGGAGAGAGTGAGAGAGAGAGAGAGGAAAGAGAGAGAGACTTTTAGGGAGATGGAGAGAGAGATGGAAGAAAGTGACAACAACAACAACACGCTTTTTCTCACACATACACACACTCACACAGTGTAACGGCAGATCTCCTCTTCGTCAGAAGAGGAGGAAGGATCAGACCAAGATGCAGCGTGGTAAGTGTCCATAACTTTAATCAAAGAAAGCACAGAACACTGAATTCAAAAATAACAAAAGAAACGTGAAGAAACTAAACTGAAACAGTACCATGTGGCGACAAACACTGACACGGAAACAAACACCCACAAAACAACAGTGAAACCCAGGCTATCTAAGTATGATTCTCAATCAGAGACAACTAACGACACCTGCCTCTGATTGAGAACCATACTAGGCCGAAACAGAAACCAAACATAAAAAAACAAACATAGACTGCCCACCCCAACTCACGCCCTGACCATACTAGATAAAGACAAAACAAAGGAAATAAAGGTCAGAACGTGACACACAGACACACTTTGGCCATGGCAGACAGTGACCAACATTCTTCCAAGTTTCAAATTGCCTTGCGACATTTCAGTTTTTTTTACAGGGTGCAAACACATTCCAACTCCAAGAACTTGAAAGGACCCAATCTAAAAGAGAACACGTAAGGCAGCACATGACATATGTACAGAAGCTAGTTGGGTCAATGCCTTGTGGAATGCCAACAACAGCACCATTGAGGGCCTGTGCTCCTGCCCAAAGTCACCCTAGTGTATGTGTGTGAAGGGGAAGCTACATTTCCCTGTGGCAGGGGGAATCTCACAGGCCTGGGTATGTTTCCTCAGGTAGGGGACAGAGGTTATCCTTACATTACAGAACTAGGCCCTCAGGTTGGGAACAGGGTTATCTTTACATTACAGAACTTGGCCATGAGAGACAGGTATGGAACAATGGAACTCTGGAGATGTCAGAATTCTCCCTACAGGGAGAGTGAAATATCCCAGACAGTACTGGAATAACAATACGATAGCCTGCTGGTGCCATGAAATATATGCATTACATTACCATTGAGATGGATGGTCAATTGTGTGCTCATCAGCTGTCTATCTTGATGGGGTTACTTGAAATGTGTACATTTCATGGCTTACCATGACATTTCTGTACTCAGTGAAATGTAGAACTACATAGACACATACAGTTCACATGATGGATTCATGACATTCCTATAGTCTGCTTACTTTCTTCCAGGTTCAGATTTCCTAAGGCCAGATTTATTGAGTTGGTGCGCCAGTGCAAAGATTGTACTTGTTATTTACAGAATGGAAAAAACTGTTTGTCCTGTTTGTCAGTTAAAACCAAAACCTCAAAGAGTGTCTGCAGATTGTTGAATGTGAATCCCAGGCTTCGCTCACGTGGTTGTCAAAAGCCTGGGGAACCTCATATTGGAACAGTGGGTATGAGTGAAGCACTGATTGCTAGCGGCTGCTATCTGATTGGCTGTGAGTAGACCCTTTCCATCTGTCTTCAGAAGCACAAATTATTCAGAGTAAGACAATTTACAGTACTAGCATCGCTAGCATGCTATATATTTTTCAAATTGACATTTTGGAAACGTGGTATAATTGTTTATGTAATTTGGTTATAATAGCCAAATTACTATATTATAACAAATGATTATAACTATCCCACGTGGAAGCCAGTGAAAATGATTGGCTATAGATTTTGACGTGAACTGTCCCTTTAGTGTTGCTCATCAACATACCCTAGGGCAGGGGTGGGCAATTCCAGTCCTCGAGGTTATGATTGGTGTCACCGTTTTGCCCCATCCCCAGTGAACACACCTGCCTCCAATAGTCACCTAATCATGATCTTCAGTTTAGAATACAATGTCATTATTCAGCTGTGTTTTCTAGGGATGGAGAAAAAGTGTGACACCAATCAGTTCCCCGAGGACTGGAGTTGGCCACCCCTACCCTACGGGGACACGGTTGGAATGACAGGATGACAAGAAATGATGACAACCTAGTCCTATAATGCAATACTGTTGACCATGTGAGCCCTATGTGGCTACTGCATTTTAACAGACTAGGTCACTATTTTAGATGAAAATGCACGTCTTTGTGACGCTGCTTCACCAGACAGAAAAGCATGGAGCTATTTTGAGCAGGAGGTAAAGAGCAGCAGACCTCCCTGGACACAACTTCAAAGCATTCTTTCCCCTGAGTGTGGTACTGCTATGGGGTAACCAGGGACCTTCAGTATGAGGGTGAGCAAGCCACATTTTATTCAATTAGAATGAATTTGCATCAATTTAAGTGCGTTTAATTGAACTTAGTAAGATACTTTTTGATTGATTGACTTAATTGAAAGTCGAGATTGTACTAACTTACCAAATTAGCACTTCCACGGGCCACCTTTGGCCCCGGGAATACTCATTTCAACCTTGTATAGTTCCATACTGATATGTAACAGTGATCAGGACAAAATATTTAAATGCCTTTTAACGGGGTATGGTAGCCGGTGCCAGGCACACATACACAATCCAAGAACAATGTAAAGAACTGCAACGCTGCTGGGTTTTTCCACGCTCAACAGTTTCCTGTGTGTATCAAGAATGCTCCACCACCCAAAGGACATCAGCTAACTTGACACAACCGTGGGAAGTATTGGAGTCAACATGGGCCAGCATCCCTATGGAACACTTTCGACACCTTGTAGAGTCCATGCCCTGACGAATTGAGGCTGTTTTGAGGGCAAAAGGGGGCGGGTGGGGAGGTGTTCCTAATGTTTGGTATACTCAGTGTATATACAGTATATAGTAATATTACGAAGGTTAGTGGTCATATCAATACTCATACCACTAATTCTACTCTACTATACTTGTCTTTTTGTTGTGTGAGAGTGAGTGGCAGGAGAGAAGCCATCCTGTTGAGTAAACCAGTGGACCAGCTGCTGCCTGCTAGCCATCACGCCACCAAGAGAGGAATCTCACCTTGGCCGTATACGGTCACCTCTCTCCCTCCCACCCCCCTCACACTCACACACACCTCTCTCTGTCACACTTGCCAGTCGGGCACGGTGCCTTTGAGGTAGAACAAACACACACGTGCCCGCCCGCACACACACACACACACACACACACACACACACACACACACACACACACACACACACACACACACACATACACTCCTATGCCCTCTATCTCCCTCCTACAGGGGCATCTGTGTTGAGCTGTAAACAAGCTGTCACCCTCAGTTCCAACACAGATGGATCTTATCTTTCTATTATTTCTTCATTTTTTCTATCTTTCTATTTATTTGTTTCTAGAATTTTGTAATGTTTCTGTCTATATTTTTGGGAAGAGCCTGTAAGTAAACATTTTACTGTTAGTCTACACCTGTTCTTTTACGAAGCATGTGACAAATAAGCATTTGATTTGAATGAACATGACACAACGGGTGACAGTGAGGCTCCCATAATGGCTCTCTGATGCTAAGGCTCATTGTTTTAGAAGTGCTTTCACCATCTTTAGCTTTGGGTCTTGAGCTGTGTTTCCCAATGACCCCAACCCCTCTTTTTCACGCTGCTGCTCTCTGTTTATCATATATGCGTAGTCAATTTAACTATACATTCATGTACATACTACCTCAATTGGCCCGACCAACCAGTGCTCCGCACATTGGCAAACCGGGCTATCTATCTGCATTGTGTCCCACCCACCACCCACCAACCCCTCTTTTATGCTACTGCTACTCTCTGTTCATCATACAGTATATGCATAGTCACTTTAACCATATCTACATGTACATACAACCTCAACCAGCCTGACAAACTGGTGTCTGTATGTAGCCTCACTACTTGTATAGCCTCGCTACTGTATATAGCCTGTCTTTTAACTGTTGTTTTATTTCTTTACTTACCTATTGTTCACCTAATACCTTTTTTGCACTGTTGGTTAGAGCCTGTAAGTAAGCATTTCACGGTAAGGTCTACCTACACCTGTTGTATTCGGCGCTTCGGAGCACGTGACAAATAAACTTTGATTTGATTTGACCTTGAAGCTCAACATGGTCTCATTGGATTAAAATAGTGACATTGAACAATATGTCACTTATGTATTAGTTCTACAGTATGTCATGCATGGTGACATATTTCTTATACAGTTTGTAACTATATTAGTTCAACACGTAGCGAACATATTTATTTATTTCTCTCGACAACCCAAACTCGCGCCACTTGTAGATCAGCAAAGTGATTCATTAGACACATTTTGTTTGTTCACACACAGAAGATTGACGTCAAACAACTATTTTATTATTGTGACTCTCTCCCATCTGTGCACCTGTGTTGTGGAGATAAATACCACACTGTGCCAAATGAAAGGCTCTATTCAATCCGTATTACGGAAGTTCAGCTTTACAGCGTGATTGAAATCTAAAGGCAGTGTTCCCGCGTTATGGAAGACTGCATTCATGGTAAACGCTGAGTATGTCGGCTCAATTGGATGTTACCTTTACATTTCTATTGCAAAATCTGCAATGCTTCAGTGATGCTGATTGAATAGAGCTTAAGGCTCTGGAAAACTCACCCCTGTTCTCTTTTGGCGGAAAACTGTATTTATTCACTGAAGGGAAGTTATAGGAAGTTGTATGAAATGTCATGTTTTTCTTTCTCAGACTCACTTGAGTCCTGCTTTAAATCAAGATCTAACAAGATATTGAAATGTTTGCTGGATTTCCAAACTAAAATTCATAAAACAAATACACAACACCAATGTTTCATAACATCCCAGTTTTTCAGGTACTCTACTATTTCCCCCCAGGCCCCCTGTTGGGACACTTGCGGTCATTCATTCCCTGTTGGAAATTGACCATGACTGCAAACACAGAGACCGTTGATGAACTGGACCGTGTCGGACTCTAACAAACAGCCATAAAGCGCCTGAGCAACATTTCCCAATAACAATCAAAGCTGAAACGCCCCATTGTTAGTGAAGGGTATGACACACACAGTGTTACTCCATGTTTCAGTGTGTTTTAGCAGCAGACGCACACTCTCTGTTATTATCTATGCATAGCCACTTTAATAACTCAACCTACATGTACATATTACCTTGACACCGGTGCCTCCTGCACATTGACACATTGACTCTGTACCGGTATCCCCTGTATAAAGCCCCACTATTGTTATTTACTGCTGCGCTTTAATTATTTGTTATTCTTATCTCTTACTTTTTGGGGGATTTTCTTAAAACTGCATTATTGGTTAAGGGCTTGTAGTAAGTAAGCATTTCACTGTAAGGTCTACCTGTTGTATTCGCCGCATGTGACAAATAACATTTGATTTGATTCTATTTGGGGCTTTGTTTTGGCAAAACCAACCATGACAGGTGTGGAGGGTGCTCTCAGAAAACTGGGGGTTGCGGGACCTTTTCAACCCTGTGAAATACCCTACTGACCTCTGGGATAGCTGACCGGTCATTTCTGTTGGTTGATTGATTAAAGTTACGAGCTCATTCTAACAATACACACTTACCCATGGGAGGTTGCCTCTCACATATGTTAAAAATGACCAAAGTTATTGATGATAACAATGTCGGATTACGTTTATCCTATATAGGCCCTCGCCAGATGTGATGCAGATTAGAGTTTGCTATATTCACTAGTGTTCTGAGGGAAGCTCTGCCTCAAGGCTAGATTAGTTAAGTATAGTAGTTTAGGCGTGTAAAAAAGGCCAGCCCCGTGCTGCACCACCCTGCGATCCCTCCACCGTCATTGGACTGTCACTCCCTATTGAACTCCCTAGTGTGTTACAGTCTAATGTGTCGCAACCCCATGTATTGTCCATGTACTCTGTCTTACTCTGGCCCACACTCCCCATCGCCCTCTCCTTATGTTTGATTCATGTTTTCTTTTTGTGAATGTACTGTCCATCCGTCCGTCCGTCCATCTGCTTCTCTGTTTCTCTGTTCTTGATTTCTTTGTTGTGTTTTTATTTATGAATTATTATAATTTGTATATTTTTTTCTGCAATGTGTGTTGAGAGACCTGGTCAAATGCACTTTAAATAAGTTGTGATTTGATTTATCTGGTACATATTGCCCTTCTATTTTTGGTCCTTAGAGCTGAATCAACTTCTATTTTTCATGAAGTTTAGTTTAAAGGGTAAGGTTAGAAAACAAACAACCCGCAGAGATTCAAACCAGCGACCTTGTGTATGGCAACCTGCATGTTGACTCAAACACGTTTTCCCTGTGGCGAGATAATGGAACTAAATGAGACAATAATACAACTGAGAGCCATACTGGCAGGTGTAACTTCAACCCCTGGTCTTCACTATAAGGCATTGTATAGCGTAAGCCATTCTCTCTCATTCAAGTCTAATTCAGAGGAGAGGTAGGGCAAAAAGGAATGGAGCTGCAGATATCACTCACAGTTTAGTTTTGTGATTTATTTTAGGTGAATCAAAGAAATGTACCATTGAACCAAAGCAGTAATCAGGACCCACCTCCATAACGCTCCTCGTAGTATTAAGTGCTGATCTAGGATCAGGTCCCCCTTGTCTGTATAATCTTGTACTTTATGATCTAAAAGGCTAAACTGATCCTAGATCAGCAGTCATTTTCTGACGCGCTTCATGAATAGGGCCCAGGAGTTTCCAGAATGATATTCTTCCCACGAGAAAACACATCCATTTATCATTTAAACTTTCTTTCATTCAACAAACAATGTTTTGAATATTACTTGGATGGCAGGACAAAATTGGTGTTGCTTCATCTTAACAAGAATGATGTTGAGACTGGTGTTTTGCGGGTACTATTTAATGAAGCTGCGAGTTGAGGACTTCTGAGGCATCTGTTTCTCAAACTAGACACTCTAATGTACTTGTGCTCTTGCTCAGTTGTATACCGGGGCCTCCCACTCGTCTTTCTATTCTGGTTAGAGCTAGTTTGCGCCATTCTGTGAAGGGAGTAGTACACAGCGTTGTATGAGATCTTCAGTTTCATCTGCAATTTCTCGCATGGAATACCCTTCATTTCTCAGAACAAAAATAGACTGATGAGTTACAGAAGAAAGTTAATTGTTTCTGGCCATTTTGAGCATGTAATCAAACCCACAAATGCTGATGCTCCAGATACTCAACTAGTCTAAAGAAGGCCAGTTTTGTTGCTTCTTTAATCAGAACAACAGTTTCAGCTGGGCTAACCTAATTGCAAAAAGGTTTTCTTATGATCTAATGAGCCTTTTAAAATGATAAACTTGGATTAGCTAACACAACAGGGTGGCAGGGTAGCCTAGTGGTTAGAGTGATGGACTAGTAATCGAAAGGTTGCAAGTTCAAATCCCAGAGCTGACAAAGTACAACTCTGTTGTTCTGCACCTGAACAAGGCAGTTAACCCACTGTTCCTTGGCTGTCATTGAAAATAAGAATTTGTTCTTAACTGACCTGCATAGCTAAATAAAGGTAAAATTAAAACATGCCATTGGAACACAGGGGTTACTGATAATGTGCCTCTGTACAGCTATGTAGAGATTCCATAAAAAATCTGCCGCTTCCTGCTACAATGTCTACACTGTATTTTTTTAATCAATGTGATGTTATTTTAATGGACAAAAAAATAGCTTTTCTTTCAAAAACAATGAAATTGCTAAGTGACCCCAAACTTTTGAACGGTGGTGTCTGTCACCATTATGTCTGTCACCATTATATCTGTCACATTTAGGTCTGTCACCATTAAGTCTGTCACCATTATATCCGTCACCATTAGATCCGTAACCATTGTTTGACACCATTATGTCTGTCACCATTATGTCTATCACCATTAAATCTGTCATCATTGTCTGTCACCATTATGTCTGTCACCATTAGATCTTCCACCATTAGGTCTGTCACCATTAAATCTGTCACCATTGTCTGTCACCGTTATGTCTATCACCATTATATCTTCCACCATTAGGTCTGTCACTATTACATCTGTCACCATCATCTGTCACCATTAGGACTGTCACCATTAGATCTGTCATCATCATCTGACACCATTATGTTTGTCACCATTAGGTCTATCACCATTAGATCTGTCACCACTATGAACTCCTGTGTGTGTGTGTGTGTGTGTGTGTGTGTGTGTGTGTGTGTGTGTGTGTGTGTGTGTGTGTGTGTGTGTGTGTGTGTGTGTGTGTGTGTGTGTGTGCGTGTGTGTGTGTGTGTGTGTGTGTGTGTGTGTGTGTGTGTGTGTGTGTGTGTTTGTGTGTGTGTGCGTGTGCGTGTGTGTGTACAAATCTTAATCAAATAACACTTGTGTGTACATAATACACTAATGCAAACACACGTGCATCTGTGTGTGCACACACGTGTTACGTGTACGTTATCGTATGTGTACACAATACATAACTTCAAACAGACATGCATCTGCATGTGGGCACAAACACATTTCATTTTTGGTATTGTATACACCACGTAAAGATTAAGATCACTGTATTGATCAATCACACACAAGGTCCAACTTAAATTTGGCTTCCGCTTTTAACCCAAGCCCTCCGTAAAACACAGTACCAGTCAAAACTCATTCAAGGGTTTTTCTTTGTTTGTACTATTTTCTACATTGTAGAATAATAGTGAAGACATCAAAACTATGAAATAACACATATGGAATCATGTAGTAACCAAGAAAAGTGTTAAACAAATCAAAATGTATTTTATATTTGAGATTCTTCAAAGTGACAAGTTAGGGGTGGTATAAAGAAGATAGCACGATTTGGTAAAAGACCAAGTTCACATTATCGCAAGAACAGCTCAAATAAGCAAAGAGAAACGACAATACATCATTACTTTAAGACATGGTCAGTCAATACGGAACATTTCAAGAACTTTGAAAGTTTCTTCAAGTGTGGTCGAAAAAGCCATGAAGCGCAATGATGAAACTGCCTCTCATGAGGACTGCCACAGGAGAGGAAGACCCAGAGTTACCTCTGCTGCAGAGGATAAGTTCATTAGAGTTACCAGGCTCAGAAATTGCAGCCCAGCTTCACAGAGTTCAAGTAACAGACACATCTCAACATCAACTGTTCAGAGGAGACTGCGTGAATCAGGCCTTCATGGTCGAATTGCTGCAAAGAAACCACTACTAAAGGACACCATTAAGAAGAAGAGACTTGTCTGGGCCAAGAAACACAAGCAATGGACATTAGACCAGTGGAAATCTGTCCTTTGGTCTGATTTTTGGTTCCAACCTCTGTGTCTTTGTGAGACGCAGAGTAAGTGAACAATGATCTCTGAATGTGTAGTTCCCACCTTGAAGCATGGAGGAGGAGGTGTGATGGTGTGGGGATGCTTAGCTGGTGACACTGTTGGTGATTTATTTAGAATTCAAGGCACACTTAACCAGCTTGGATACCACAGCATTCTGCAGCAATACGCCATCCCATCTGGTTTGCTCTTAGTGGGACTATTATTTGTTTTTCAACAGGACAATGAATCCAACACACCTCCAGGCTGTGTAAGGGCTATTTGACCAAGAAGGAGAGTGATGGAGTGCTGCATCAGATGACCTGTCCTCCACAATCACCTGACCTCAACCCAATTGAGATGGTTTGGGATGAGTTGGACCGCAGAGTGAAGGTAAAGCATCCAACAGTGCTCAGCATATGTGGGAACTCCTTCAAGACTGTTAATTTGAATGCATTCCAGGTGAAGCTGGTTGAGAGAATGCCAAGAGTATGCAAAGCTGTCATCAAGTCAAACGGTGGCTACTTCAAAGAATCTCAAGTATACAATATGTTTTGATTTGTTTAACACTGTTTTGGTTACCACATGATTCCATATGTGTTATTTCATAGTATTGATGTCTTCACTATTATTCTACAATGTAATAAATAGTACAAATAAAGAAAAACCCTTGAATGAGTTGGTGTGTCCAAACTTTTGATTGATACTGTACATATACAGATTTTCGGAAGGAGCTGTTGTTGTGGGGAGTTAAGTGCCTTGCTCAAGGGCAGAACGGCAGGCATCGGCATCTAGGATTTTCCATCAGCAACCCTGTGGTTGTCAGCAAACTTCCCAACAGATTTTCCCGCACCTCTGATTCAGAGGGGTTGGGTTAAATGCGGAAGGCACATTTAAGTTGATTACATTCAGTTGGACAACTGACTAGCTATCCCCCTATCTAACCGCTAGACAACTCTTACACACATTCCGCAAAGTCTGGTCATCCTATTTTCTCTGCTCGACTTTTGTCATCATGGCAAAGAAAAAATAACTCTTTAATTAAAACACACAGGGGCTTACCCTACCTGGCATGGCACATCTCTAGTACCATAGATGCTACACATGAATAAAAACTCTAACTCCCATGAGGCCTCATTAGGGCTATCTCTACAGGGCTGTTTGAGTCCCAAATGTCACCCTATTCCCCAGCGCTCTACTTTTGACCAGAACCCTATGGGCCCTGTCAAAAGTAGTGCACTTAATAGAGACTTGGGACGCATGCTCTTTTTCTCTGTATTCAACACTACCTCAGCCAGATCCTTAGAGGAATAAAGACCCATTGTCCCAGACCCGCTTTGTTATTCTTCACTGTGTCACTGTCTATTCCTGTCACAACAAGGCCCAATCCCAAACAGTTACTGGTTCCCCAAGCCTGGGAATTTGGCACCTATATGCTCCAGAACCCTGGCTACCGTCCGTCCATCTAGCTAGCGCTCGGTGGCGGCACTAACTGGGTTAAGGGGAAAATAGGTCACTCTGGGAACTAAAACAAGGTTGTGTTTTGTGAGGAACGGAGTCGGTGGTTGTCCTTTATTGCGCTCCGCAGGAATTGAGAGATACAGAGAGTCAACTCTTCTTATAGGAATTATGGGTATAAGGGTCTAGCACTAGGGTCAAAGGTCAAGTAAAAAACATAGGACAGAGACACAACAGAACTTACTATGAGCTCCTCTTAGGAGCACTAAGTATTGTTATCCATTAGTTTACTGCAATTAGGGGAGGGATGGTAGGGTTAGGGGGAAAAATAAAGAAGGAAAATACATTTTTTTAAAACATGTATTTGTCCCAAATTGGAAATTGGGGATTGGAAATTATTCAGATAATAACATTGAAAGAAGAAACAATCTATCTGCAATATTAAAGCTGATCTACTCCCTAAAAAATATGATAATAAAATAAGAAATAAATCACTTACTCACTCGTTCGTTCACTTATCTTTGCTGGCCCCTTGGAGCGTAACATTGACATTTGGCTCTCTGCGCTGTCCTGTTCTGGGCCAGGTCCCAGGATGATGAGTCTCAGGTTGTGTAGGTCGTCTCCAAGCTGGTCGGACCAACTGGCTCTCAACTTTCCTGGTGTGGCCAGTTGGGAGATGGGCTCATCAAGTAGCCATGTCTCCGGAGGTGGGTTGGATCTAGCTAAAGGACTGTGGTAGGCGCAGCTACACTCGTAGAAAGAAAAGTTCTTTATTGAACCAAAAAGGGTTATATTGATTCCTTCACATATGGCAAGAAAAATGGTTAATTGAAGTTCTATGTAGAACATTGTGAGGTGCCATACATGAAGAAACTGATATAACTTATTTAGACGGAAAAAATCCTAGACTTGTAGGAGACATTGTTATATGGTACACTTTTAGGTGCTATCTGGAACCATAAAGGGTTCTTCTGCTGTCCCAATAGGAGACTCCTTTTTAGAACCATTTTTTGTAAGCATGTAGGTGCCAGGATACAGCCTTGCTTTGAGCCATTGTTGATGGTGGGAGAGATTCCCTCAAGCCTGAATTATATTGTTTAGTGAAAAGGGTGATTATTTCCTTACAAGCACAACTTATAATAACCGGCAGGCCCATCATACAGTACCAGTCAAAAGTTTGGACTCACTTACTCATTCAAGGATTTGTCACGCCCTGACCATAGTTTACTTTGTATTTTCTATGTTTTGATTGGTCAGGGTGTGATCTGAGTGGGCATTCTATGTTTCATGTCTTGTTTGTCTATTTCTATGTTCAGCCTGATATGGTTCTCAGTCAGAGGCAGGTGTTCGTCATTGTCTCTGATTGGGAACCATATTTAGGTAGCCTGGGGTTCACTGTGTGTTTGTGGGTGATTGTTCCTGTCTATGTGTTTTTCACCAGATAGGCTGTTTTAGGTTTTCGTTACGTTCATCACGTTCTTTATTTTTGTAGTGTTTGCATTGATTCGTGTTTTACGTTTGTTCATTAAAACATGGATCGTAAACCACACGCTGCATTTTGGTCCGACTCTCCTTCTCACGAAGAAAACCGTTACAGAATCACCCACCACCAACGGACCAAGCAGCGTGTCAACAGGCAGGAGCAGCGCGAGGAGACGCGCAATAAGGACTTCTGGACATGGGAGGAAATCCTCGACGGGAGAGGACCCTGGGCTAAACCAGGGGAGTGTAGCCGCCCAAAGGTGCAGCAGGAGAAGAAGCAGCAGGAGCAGCTGCAGTGGGAGAGGCTGCACCACCTGGAGAAATGGACATGGGAGGAAGAACTGGACGGTAAAGGACCCTGGGCTCAGCCTGGAGAATATCGCCGCCCCAAGGAGGAACTGGAGGCGGCGAAAGCTGAGAGGCGCAGATATGAGGAGGCAGCACGACGTAGCGGATGGAAGCCTGAGAGGCAGCCCCAAAAATTTCTTGGGGGGGGGCTAACAGGGAGTATGGCTACGCCAGGTAGGAGACCTGGGCAGACTCCCTGTGCTTACCGGGGGGCTAGAGAGACCGGACAGGCACCGTGTTATGCAGTGGTGCGCACGGTGTCTCCAGTGCGGGTGCATAGCCCGGTGCGGTATATTCCAGCTCCGCGTGTCTGCCGGGCTAGATTGAGCGTCGAGCCTAATGCCATGAAGCCGGCTCTACGCAGCTGGTCCCCAGTGCGTCTCCTTGGGCCGGTTTACATGGCACCAGCCTTGCGCTCGGTTTCTCCGGTTCGCCTGCATAGTCCAGTGCGGGCTATTCCACCTCGCCGCACTGGCAGGGCGACCGTGAGCATTCAACCAGGTAAGGTTGGGCAGGCTCGGTGCTCAAGAGCTCCAGTGCGCCTGCACGGTCCGGTTTTTCCAGTACCACCTCCACACCCCAGCCCTCCGGTAGCAGCTCCCCGCACCAGGCTTCCTGTGCGTGTCCTCGGCCCAGTACCACCAGTGCCAGCACCACGCATCAGGCCTACAGTGCGCCTCGCCTGTCCAGCGCTGCCAGAGCCTCCCTTCTCTTCAGCGCTGTCGGAGTCTCCTGCCTGTTTAGCGCTGTTAGAGCCTGCCTTCTCTACAGCGCTGCCGGAGTCTCCCGCATGTTCAGAACTGCCAGTTAGCATAGAGCTGCCAGTTAGCATAGAGCTGCCAGTTAGCATAGAGCTGCCAGTTAGCATAGAGCTGCCAGTTAGCATAGAGCTGCCAGTTAGCATAGAGCTGCCAGTTAGCAAGGAGCTGCCAGTCTGCATAGAGCTGCCAGTCTGCATAGAGCTGCCAGTCTGCATGGAGCTGCCAGTCTGCAAGGAGCCGCCAGAGCTGCCAGTCTGCAGGATGCCGCCAAAGCTGCCAGTTTGCAAGGAGCCGCCAGAGCTGCCAGTCTGCAAGGAGCCGCCAGAGCTGCCAGTCAGCATGGAGCAGCCAGGGCCGCCAGTCAGCATGGAGCAGTCAGGGCCGCCAGTCAGCATGGAGCAGCCAGGGCCGCCAGTCAGCATGGAGCAGCCAGTCAGCATGGAGCAGCCAGAGCAGCCAGTCAGCATGGAGCAGCCAGAGCTGCCAGTCAGCATGGAGCAGCCAGTCAGCATGGAGCAGCCAGAGCAGCCAGTCTGTGTCGACCAGTCTCTTCCAGATCTGCCAGTCGTCCAGACTCTTCCAGATCTGCCAGTCGTCCAGACTCTTCCAGATCTGCCAGTCGACCAGACTCTTCCAGATCTGCCCGTCGTCCAGACTCTTCCAGATCTGCCAGTCGACCAGACTCTTCCAGATCTGCCAGTCGACCAGACTCTTCCAGATCTGCCAGTCGACCAGACTCTTCCAGATCTGCCAGTCGACCAGACTCTTCCAGATCTGCCAGTCGTCCAGACTCTTCCAGATCTGCCAGTCGTCCAGACTCTTCCAGATCTGCCAGTCGTCCAGACTCTTCCAGATCTGCCAGTCGACCAGACTCTTCCAGATCTGCCAGTCGACCAGACTGTTCCAGATCTGCCAGTCGACCAGACTCTTCCAGATCTGCCAGTCGACCAGACTCTTCCAGATCTGCCAGTCGACCAGACGCTTCCAGATCTGCCAGTCGATCAGACGCTTCCAGATCTGCCAGTCGTCCAGACTCTTCCAGATCTGCCAGTCGTCCAGACTCTTCCAGATCTGCCAGTCGTCCAGACTCTTCCAGATCTGCCAGTCGTCCAGACTCTTCCAGATCTGCCAGTCGTCCAGACTCTTCCAGATCTGCCAGTCGTCCAGACTCTTCCAGATCTGCCAGTCGTCCAGACTCTTCCAGATCTGCCAGTCGTCCAGACTCTTCCAGATCTGCCAGTCGTCCAGACTCTTCCAGATCTGCCAGTCGTCCAGACTCTTCCAGATCTGCCAGTCGTCCAGACTCTTCCAGATCTGCCAGTCGTCCAGACTCTCCCAGATCTGCCAGTCGACCAGATTCTCCCAGATCCGCCAGTCGACCAGATTCTCCCAGATCCGCCAGTCGACCAGATTCTCCCAGATCCGCCAGTCGACCAGATTCTCCCAGATCCGCCAGTCGACCAGATTCTCCCAGATCCGCCAGTCGACCAGATTCTCCCAGATCCGCCAGTCGACCAGATTCTCCCAGATCCGCCAGTCGACCAGATTCTTCCAGATCTGCTAGTCGACCAGGATCTGCTGAAACCGCCAGCCAGCCAGGTTCTGGTAGTTTCTACTACCTGCCTGGGCTTCCTCTCAGTGCTGAGCTTCTTCTCAGTGCTGAGCTTCCTCTCAGTGCTGAGCTACCCATCTGTCCCGAGTTACCTCTGTCCCGAGCTGTCCCTCTGTCCCATGTTATCATTGTGGTGGGTAACCTATTTAGGGACGTTTAGGAGGGGGATTAAAACTGTCATGGAGTGGGGTCCACGTCCAGCGCCAGAGCCGCCACCGCGGACAGATGCCCACCCAGACCCTCCCCTATAGGTTCAGGCTTTGCGGCCGGAGTCCGCACCTTGGGGGGGGGGTACTGTCACGCCCTGACCATAGTTTACTTTGTATTTTCTATGTTTTGATTGGTCAGGGTGTGATCTGAGTGGGCATTCTATGTTTCATGTCTTGTTTGTCTATTTCTATGTTCAGCCTGATATGGTTCTCAGTCAGAGGCAGGTGTTCGTCATTGTCTCTGATTGGGAACCATATTTAGGTAGCCTGGGGTTCACTGTGTGTTTGTGGGTGATTGTTCCTGTCTATGTGTTTTTCACCAGATAGGCTGTTTTAGGTTTTCGTTACGTTCATCACGTTCTTTATTTTTGTAGTGTTTGCATTGATTCGTGTTTTACGTTTGTTCATTAAAACATGGATCGTAAACCACACGCTGCATTTTGGTCCGACTCTCCTTCTCACGAAGAAAACCGTTACAGGATTTTTCTTTATATTTTCTATTTTCTAAATTGTTGCTTTTCCAACACTGTTGGAAAAGCATTCCAGGTGAAGCTGTTTGAGAGAATACCAAGAGTGTGCAAAGCTGTTACCAAGGCAAAGGGTGGCTACTTTGAAGAATCTAAAATCTAAAATATATTTTTATTTGTTTAACAGTGTTTTAGTTACTACATGATTCCATATGTACATAGTTTTGACGTTTTCACTATTATTAGAAAATAGTTAAAATTGTCCAAATAAAGACAAAACTCTTGAATGAGTAGGTGTGTCCAAACTTTTGACTGGTACTGTATATCAGCACAACTTGTAGGCACTGCCTTCAAGAGCATATCGAGCACAGACAGGGTACTTTGATATCTGATAGTGGAGAACAGAAGCAACCTGATCTGAATGCCTTGAGCATCACTAATACTTTTTTGATTTTTATCCCTCAATTTCATCAAATTGCTACAAAATTATAGAGATGTAGGATACAGACATGAAGTTGGAATTGAGGTACTTTTATCTGATATGATACAATGCTTAACCCAGTCTATGATCATCACCTGCATCGTTGTTGACATCCTCATATAAATAGGAAATAAATTAGGAGAGTGATACTCGAGAAACACATTTAAAATACTGCTACGTACTGCTAAATTGATCCACAGCACCTTGGCATGTTTTTTAACGATTTGCGCTGTAACACACACCACCGGTTACATAAGACAGGTTCGGGTTTGTGTGTGTGTGTGTGTGTGTGTGTGCGTGCGTGTGTGTCTGTGTGTGTCTGCGTGCGTGCGTGCGTGCGTGTGTGTGTGTGTGTCTGTGTGTGCGTGTGTGTGTGCGTGTGTGTGTGCGTGTGTGTGTGCATGTGTGTGTGTGTGTGTGCGTGTGTGTGTCTGCGTGCATGTGTGTGTCTGCGTGCGTGTGTGTTTCTGCGTGTGTGTGTCTGCGTGTGTGTGTCTGCGTGTGTGTGTCTGCGTGTGCTTGCTCCGGTTACACTCTAACTGCATGCCAGGTTCTCCGAATAGCCCTGAGGGACAAGGGAGAGTTACAAGGGGAAAATCTTACACACACTCGCCCTTAATGTCAAAACCGACCCTTTGCACACAGTAACTTACTCAAATAGAAGCACCACCATTGAAGCTAAAGTCTGGAAAAAACTATTTCACAAAGACCTGTAATTTTGCAATCCCGAGAAAGTCAATTTACAGCACAGTTATGAACTACATAGTTAAACAAATACGCGATTAATCCATCCGTTTTAATAAATCAAGCCATGCTATTTGTTATGTTTCCTTGTTTGAACTCTTTTAACATGGCTATAAACATGAATGGCAAAAAAACATGGGGTTATGGGAAAGGAAATAGAGAAATAGCCAGAAGAAAATGGATGAATAGCAAGGAATAACAAGTAGCTTATAATGAAATTAAGTATTTTTCACCTGCCGGCATGGTAGCAATTAGCCAGGGGATAAGATACTCAATAGTCTTCAGTATTCTGAACCTGGAAACTACACACCACACCTTTCTACACAGTGTCATAATATAACAGACCAAAAACAGTCAGATAAATGGTATGCTGCATGTCTTTCTGCAAAAGCGTCACAAAGTGACATATACATTGATACCAGGCTGTACATACAGTACATAGTGTAGGTATGTGAATTGAACTCTGCGTTCTATCACTGTTCAGAATGGCATTGGCTTTTCTCAGTCAACCCTTTATGAAAAACAAGAGTTTACCCACAAGAGTCATTCATCTCTATACAGTAATCAGCCTATGCTTATTTTACGTTGATGATTGATTGGCTGTAGTTCTGTTTATTCTGACCTGCTAGACCAAATACTGTACATTGAACTTAATGACCACATATGAGTCACAGAAAAGTATGTCTTTGAGGTTGGACATAAAGCAGGTAACATGGCTGCGTTTACACAGGCAGCCCATTTCTTATATTTTGCCTTATTATGGGCAAAAGTTCTGATCTGTTTGGTGAATATACCAATAAGTGGCAAAAGATCAGAATTGGGCTGCCTGTGTAAACACAGCCATTCTGTGCTACTGATAAGGGTTTGTGTATAACCTTTTGAAGTAGGCCTATGATTAAATTTGTATGTCTGCTGAAAAAATATATTATTTATCAAAGCACTTGAAGTAAGGGGCAGTTGTTGTAGCCTTATGTAACTTGTTTACTCGTTATTAAAAGCTTATTCGGAGGGACTGGTGAAAAATGTGATCTATTCAATTGAATTATATGGTCATTTCAGTGTCTGCCACATGGTATCCTTCTGATATTAACTGTTATTGCATGCTATCAAAGACATACACTTTATGTCATACCATAATTCCTTCATAAATACTCAACTGTTTTCATTTGTGATATATTAATGCCTGCTTATAAACACTTCATTGAAAGAAGCTTCATTAAGGGAAAGGGGAATACCTAGTCAGTTGTACAACTGAATTCATTCAACTGAAATGTGTCCTCTGCATTTAACCCAACCCTTCTGAATCAGAGAGGTGCTGGGGGCTACCTTAATCAACATCCACGTCAGCGCCCAGGGAACAGAACGACAGATGTTTATCTTGTCAGCTCGGGGATTTGATCCAGCAACCTTTTGGTCCAACACTCCTACCCGCCAGGCTACTTCATTACGTTCCAGTCACAAAGCGGAACGCCTACCTGTTGTTCAATCAAATCGGTCTGTTGACGATTCCAAGCTAACTATAAAAACAGTACTTTGTGACTATAATACAGCTACAGAGAGGGTCAGAGGGCTCACAGCCACACCAGTTAATAGAGATCAAAGAGTCAAACGTATGGGTGCAGCTGGAAAAACAGGTCAGCCACTCCCAGTGTTGGTGATCAAGACCTGGGTTCAAATTAAATACAATGCTTTTAAATACTTTATCTGGGCTTGATTGAGCTTGCCTGGCACAGTGGAACCAATAGATTATCTGCAAAACTGCAAAACTGCACGGACATGGACAAGGGTGACCCTGGCCAGAGTATATTTATTTATGCTGACCATGTCAAGAATGAAGCCAGGAGCAGGGAGCTTCAGGCGGCTCGCCAAGCAAACCAGCACGGAGACGAAACGTAGGTTGTGGAACAGTGATTACAAAGTATATAGTAGAGTAAACTATATAGAAAGAGCCCTCCCCATATGAGGGCAAATATCGGCCAGCTGTATTTGGGGGAATCTGTGAACAACAACAACGGTTCTGCAGTTCATTCGCAGAGACAAAGGTGCTGTCAAAATTGGCGAGTAATGTAGTTGCGTTTGAGAACAAGGTTCGCTCGCAGGTTCGTTTTAAACTCTAGGCTAAGTTGGAGTTATCGGATGATGAGTAGTTGACACGTGTTCCAATTTCTAAGGATTTTTTGGAGACACATGCCGTCGTTGCCGTCAATGGCCCTATTTTCTCCTGTTTTTTTTACGTGATTGCCATTGACAAAACAGCGAAACCTGGGGCCTAAAGGGACCACTGTTTCTCTGCACAAATATTGACTGGAGCCCCAAGCTATTGGCGTCATCAGCTGGGAAGGGGTCACTGACATGAGGTTTGATGAGGAGAGACAAGAGTCAGAACAAGGACGGTAGTCAATGAAGCATGTTGCACTATGTTTAGGTCACATTATGTAGGCTATCGTATGTCAAAGAGTTTGACCAATACACTGTTGTTAGATATGATGGTATAATCAAGGTGGGAGAACAATTGTTTCCTGAGTATGTTTCTCTTCACTCATCAGAAGAACATGTTGCTCCCAGAATGCACTTTTCAGAATTTTTGGGGGCATTTTTCTATTTTGCAGTGCATAATGATAGACATAAATCATGTGCGGTTCATGAGTTCTGTATGTATGGCTCATTTAAAGTAATGGAATGGAATTCCTATCAGAAACACATGTCACTGTTGTGATTCAAAAGTGCAGCACTCATTTAGCCTTTTTACCCTCCTCAAAATATCTTATAGAACTATTTAGGAACATATTGTTCCAGAGATTTCAATAAAACTGTGTTACCGTGTCAAAATGTACTTAAATCTTACAGTCCAAAAGGTGACTTAGATGATGTTCAGAACTTGTGCGGCCGGAGTTGCACAAAGGTTAGGGATCAAACGTGTGACCCTGCATCACAGGTCAGCCTGGTCTCATAGGCTAGACGTAACATAGTAAATGAAAATCCGGGACACTCAAATTAGTATGATATGTTACGTTTGGTATGGTAACATAAGATGGTTATTTAAGGCAAAATCGAAAGTAGGGTGGTTGGTCAGGGTGGATGGGTGGGTGTATTTCGACCCAAAGGTTGCGAGTTTAAATCTCATCACTGACATCTTTAGCAATTTATCTAGTTAGCCTAGCCACCTAGTTAGAATTTGTAACATTTCATACGTTTTGAAAATTCGTAACATCAAATCAAATCAAAGTTTATTTGTCGCGTGCACCGAATACAACAGGTGAAATGCTTACTTACAGGCCCTAACCAACAGTGCAATTGTTAAGTAAAAAATAGGTATTAGGTGAACAATAGATAAGTAAGGAAATAAAAAACAGTAAATAACAGTGAATAATAACAGTATAGCTATAGCAGTAGTGAGGCAATATACAGGCACCGGTTAGTCGAGCTGATTGTGGTAATATGTACATGTAGGTATGGTTAAAGTGACGATGCATATATGATAAACAGAGAGTAGCAGTAGCGTAAAAGAGGGGTTGGCAGGTGGTGGGTGGCGGGACACAATGCAGATAGTCTGGGTAGCCAATGTGTGGGGGCACCAGTTAGTCGGGCTAACTGAGGTAGTATGTACATGAATGTATAGTTAAAGTGACTATGCATATATGATAGACAGAGAGTAGCAGCAGTGTAAAGAGGAAAGGGGGGGCAATGCATATAGTCTGGGTAGCCATTTGATTACCTGTTCAGGAGTGTTATGGCTTGGGGGTGAAAACTGTTGAGAAGCCTTTTGGTCCTAGACTTGGCACTCCGGTACCACTTGCC